>NC_134878.1:60231261-60268761 GCF_041734735.1 Babylonia areolata | reverse complement strand
GTGTGTGTGTGTGCGTGTGCGTGTGTGTGTGTGTGTGTGTAGTCATATTTTGGTGTGTGTATGTAACATAGATGTAATGTTTTATGTTAACAAAGCGTTTTTGTAAGGCACCTAGAGCAGATTTCTGGATAGTGTGCTATATAAGTATCCATTATTATTATTATTCAGGCCGACATTTTGACAGTTTCAATGGGCCGGAATGCCCAAGAAAGAAATGTGAAACCAAAAATGAAAAGGTTCAGCATACAGGCCCCGCGCTGACGGCGATTACGCCCCAAAGAAATCTTACCTGGAAAGTCATTCAGATCCGTCAGATCGTGCATGAATTGTAAGCACTTTTGAAATTAAAAAAAAGGGGGGGAGGGGGAGAATTAATATGCAGTGTGCATGCATATGTTTGTCTGTGTCTGTGTGTATACACCGAATGCTATTGTTATAATGAAATATTCAAAAGAATTATCATTATCAAGTCATTATCATTATTATTATTGTTGTTATTGTTATTACCGGGGCTGTAAGCTTTAACTGACAAGTATACCTGCCTTGCACAATGAGTAATTCAGTGGTAAACACTCATCCAACTGGGCCGCAAAGAGCCAAATTCTCAGAACTGGCATCCGATATCCGCCTTGGGTGAGCTGGAAAAAAAGAAAAGAAAATGTTCGCGGGTATCCCTGTTCTAGTCATGACAAGAAAAAAGGTCTTTTCTCGCTGCTTACCGGAACGACTATTTCTAATGCCAGCTAAGGGCAATGCGACGGATCCGAGATGACGTTGATCATGTGTATGTGTGCGTGTGCGTTGGGTCGTCACAAGTTTGGTGTGTGTGCTTTCAAAGGAAGAGCGGTGCGTGAGTGGGGAATACATTAATGAATAAGCCTGCTCATTTACAGCTGGTGGTCTGTGGTATCAGTTCGAGCCACCTCAGTGACTTGGACATCTGACTGTCTAGAAGAACAACGTAGAAGATGATAGCCTTCGTCACAAAGATCTTGTCAAGACTGATCACGGGTGTGTTGGCCATTCTGCAGCAGGGACTTCGGGCATGGTGAGTCAACTGACTGTGTGATATACCCACTGAAATAAATATTATATGTCTATGGATATACCTAAATGTCACAGACATTCCATCAAGCAGTTATATGTAGACTTGTCATTGTTTTCATCTGCCTTCTTCTTCTTCCAATTTCACGTCCTCTGCTTCTTGAACTTCTTGTTCTGGAAGTTCTCCAAGCTGAGCTGACATCATGGTAGTGATGTGCAAAATGATCTGAAATCTTTTGGAACAAAACTGGCGCGCGTTCGCACACACACACACAGACACACACAGACACACAGACACACAGACACACACACACACACACACACACACACACACGCACGCACACATACACACACTGACACACACCACACATACTAATTCTCCTTGAATTGTTAGAAAGTCACTCTTTGTCGACTCTCTCGGGGCTTTCCATTCCTGTCTGGGTTTAAAGGTAATTTTCTCATTCTGACTATTACGTTGAATTTGAAAACAAACAAACAAAAAATAAATAAAAACCACACAGTATGTGAAAGAAACTGTAAATAAGTAACTATCGCCATGCATACTGTTGCAATGCCGTTGGAAATCTTCATGCTCTGGCGGGTCCGGGCCGCTGCTTGGTGTTCTGCCATGAAAAATGATTTGTAGAGTTTAGTTCAGTTTCGAAATGAAAGAACATAAATGATGAGGCTATGAGAATTAAACGATCAACAAATGATAAAGCGTAGCAGCTTTCTTCATACACAAGGTACACAACTTCAAGTCAATGCTGCTTATGTTACCGATTCAGCTAGCACACTAGTTTAATTAGTTTAATTAGCGATAGTATCCATGAGTTTGCAGAGTTGAGTTTAAATAGTTTATTTACTTATTGTAACATTAGCTTTCGTTCTGACGTCACTTCACAAGGAAAGTCCATTGATCAGAGTTTCAGAGTTTGTTTATTCCCATTAACTCTTTTGAGTCACAGAGAAACAAGGAAATATGACAATAACAGGACTGATGCCGACCACAGAGGAAGAGCGAAGATATCTTAAAAAGAAGAAACAAAAGGGGGGATAATACAAATGGGGAACAAAATTAAAATGAAATAAAATAAAAGGCCAGATGTAATCATCAGTCTGATACAATGCAATAGGAATAGCGAAAGCAATACTCCATAGACAAATACACAGATCACAACTTAGCTTTACAATACGGCTCTGTATCTGACTAGTTGAGTCTGAACTGGGAACTGATGGGTTAGTTGGAGCATAGCAATAACAATGACATGGTGTAACTGAATAAAATACACAATAATATGTTATTTTAGCACCCATTTGCCAGCAATACTGGAATTGGTTTGATATATGCAGGAGAGAAAAAGACATATAAAAAATATGATAATGCAATTACAAATGGATATGTACGGGATGCAGTGTCAAGATGAACACATGTCATTATTCTAATTCCTATTCAACAAGTACAGTTAAGGCATAAGTGGTAAAGAATCCAGACTGAAACTGGCTCCTAACGAAACACATTAAAACCTTCTTTAATGAATTTAGCAAAATTTAGCAACTTTTTCTTACTGCTAATAGACATTAATGTTGCATATTTGTGGAAGTTGGGACGTGTTCTGTAATTATGATACTTAGGTAAATACTGATTGCGGAGATTTTGAATTGCAGGACATTCCATGACTAAGTAGTATTCGTCTCCCACTCGATTCGTGTCACAAAGATGACACAATCTTGCTTCTTGTGGTATGTTCATGTGTCTCCCTTTCTCAATTGGTAGTTTGTGATTACTTGTACTGAGTTTCAACATTGGGATGCTATAGCATAATGGCAAAATGTCTAGATAATCTTCAAAAGCTATTTGGCTTTTAAATAGACTGTAGTTATTGGCTTTTGTAGAGTTACGACAAGTTTCTACCCATTTTTGTGTAATGATAACTATCTTTAAGCCTTTGGATCAGATTGTTTATCAGCCATGCGCTTGATACAGATTGTGGATAGTACCACACAAAAGACAGCCCATTTTCATCTAGAATCTGTTTGACTTTAAGTAACCAGTCATTTTTGTGTATTTGCAAATTAAAAGATTCAGTTAATGTATTCAGCATGCGAGAGGAGAATTTTTTTTTACTAGTCAGTGTGTCAGTGGACAATTTGTGCCAGAATTTGATCATTCGGCAATATACATGCACAAACACTGAGGGGGAAACGTCCCGTTTCACCATTGATGAAACAGTTTGGAGTGCTTTTCTTAAGCCGGAGTATGTATTTACAGTATTCCAAGTGTAATGATTCGGCAATTTCAACGCAGTTATTACCCCAAACTTCACAACCATAAGTTAATATTGGCATGACCAGTGAACTGAATAAGTCTAATTGACATGAAATAGTGAGCTGAAGTTGTCTGCTTTTTCCGTTAACAGTGCCATCATTTCCCGTCTGGCCTGATCTTTTAATTGTTTCACAGCTATGTTAAACTTACCATTGAAACCGAAAGTCAGTCCTAGGTGTTTAAAGCAAGTAACGTGTTCTAGAGTATTTCCATTAAGTGTGAACGGGTACTGGTAATTAATATTAAGTTCAGTTAGATTCTTACAGCAGAATACCATTATTTTTGTTTTGGAACAATTCACACTTATTTTGCAGTCATTACAATATGCTTCTAGTTCGTTTAGCGCCTTCTGAAGCTTAGCTTCTGAGTCAGCAAATATTACTGTATCATCAGCATACAGAATTAGCAATAGTTTGAGGTATTCAGATACTCTTTCATCATAGATTTGTCCCACACGTCAGAGTCATACGTCAGAGCAAGGGGCACAACTGTTTTGAATCGTTAGACAGGAGACGAGTTCGATTCAGAAGTGTTAGTGGTCTGTGTGCCTGTCTGTCCGTTTGTCTTATCGTTACTTTTTTGTACAGCATAAGGCAACGATTTCACTCGAACCATTCTTGTGTAGCATTGATGCAAGTTGTGTGTTGACCCGAATGTAAAATATCTGTGTAGTGTGTTTCGAACTCGTTTCGTGAACACATGCGTCGCAATGTTTTGTCTCTCGGGTTTTCGCTACGATGTTTTTACACATGTATTGGGTATATCTATACATATCATATCATATATATATATATATATATATATATGTATATATATATATGTATATATATATATGTGTGTGTGTGTGTGTTTCTCACTCAGGCAATGTCGTGTTTTAGCACCCATTTGTTGCATTTCCTTGGTTTGTGGGACGAAGAACCGAGAAAGCGAGGTGATGGCACGTTAGTTTAGTGACAGAATCCGCATCAAAATGTAGTAAGACAACGTAGAAAATAAGAGTAGATATCCACTGAAAATGGGGTACAACATCTACCAATGGTAATACACGATCGTTTCACACATGCACCATATAATTGCAGGTAAAATGGTGCAATAATTTGAGATACTAAAGTAAAACAACTGCAGATATGTAAGTCGGCCAATGTGCTAATGTCTCCACCGTTGGAAACTAAAGATTAATTCTCTCTCTCTCTCTCCCTCTCTCTCTCTCTAGTATGGTGAGATCTGTTGTCGCTCACAGACATAACTATAACAGGGTCAGTTTAATTAGGTTTGGAGTCGGTCATTGATGCATAGGAAATTTGAAATAACACAACAATGTGGCAGCCAGTTGGTCACTTGGCTTACTGATTTTTCAGCAAGTCGGACAGACCAGCTAAAGAAAAAAAAGTCTCCTGCAAAGTAACCAGTCGCGACAGCAGTTTCAAACTCCGAAACTGTTACTGGCATTCCTTTGCTGTTCAACGCCAAGCAAACACTAACATCAAAACATTCACCGAAAACCAGCAGCTACGCTTGCACAAAACCATTGTCGCTTGTATGTTGTGAACTTTAGTGAAGCACAGTGCCAGTGTGTGAACTGTGTATGTGTGTGCATACAGGGCGTGCGTGCGAGCGTTACACAGAGAAAAGACATGGCGATATTTGCCAGAGCGTCCAGTGCGTAAGCGTTCACCTTCACATGGCCACAAACTCAATCCACACACACTCACACACACACCAGACAAAAAAAAAAAAAAAAAAAAAAAATCAGCCGACGCTGAAAAGATCACATGACCCCTGACTGTGAGTGCCAATCAATATTAGATGTCAACATTGTTGTGTTAACGATGAACGCAGTTCACGCACATGAGTTTGCTTTTGTATTTTTTCACATTGTTTTACATTCTGTTTCTAGTGATTGACTATTGTGTAGGACCATCAGACAGTGGAGAAAAAAATAAAGAGAAGAAAAATTATAAATCAACATACAAAACCAGTCTTGCCAGGTTAACCTTACATTGGTTTTGTCCAGCGACTCCTCACACTTTCTTCCATAACTGTGAACAGTCCGGCATTGCGGCCCCGCACAGAAGAACTGTTCACCAGATTCCTCAGGCAAGGTCTGTCCGGGTTGTGTGTAAAAGCCTTCAAATGATTCTCCCGTCCATTCTGCAATGTCAATTCACCGGGTTTTTTATATCTCTCTACCACACACACACACGTGCGCGCACGCGCGCGCGATATATATGTGTGTGTGTGTGTGTGGAGAGAGAGAGATATGGGGCACGTTTGATATTGGTGGCGAAAAATGATGATGATTATGATGCTGCTGCTTTTATGATGATGACACAGAATAGAACGATGAATCAACAACAACAAAAATCTTTCTGACAGGTGGTATGCCAAAGACGATGAAGATGTCGCTGCATCACAGCCACCCATTCACACAGAAGACCAGACCATTTCCAGAGGGAAACAGAGAGATCCAGGGCAGAAGAAGAAGAAGAAGAAGAAGAAAAGGGGTCAGTTGTTTGTGTGTATCAACAAAGATCATCTTGGTTAAAGTCCATTTGAGTGTTTCCCCTTTTCTGTCTTTGTTGAAAGTCTGACGTTTTCCTGCCAAACATACCCCAGAGAAGGACACAGAGAGAGAGAAAGGGGGTGGTGGTTGTGAGGAGAGGGAGAAAGAGACAGCGAAAGAGAAAAATGGAGAGCAATGAGCGATTGTGGGAGAGAGAGAGAGAGAGAGAAATTTCTTTGATGAGGGAAGTATTATGCTTGTTTACAGCTAACCCTCAGGAAAAAAAAAAATCGCCCAACAAAAATGACGGTTAAAAACTTGTAAGAAACAGGATACACAACCAAACACATCCCCCCCCACCCCACCCCCAGCACACACACACATGTATATACCAAATTATACATTTCATAGAAAAGATGGTTGGGGCAGCTGTTGAACTCTAGTTTAACAAAAGACAATAGGCTCATGAATGAATATGTTAATAAATGCGATACTTTTTTCTCTCTCATTTATTCTTAATTTTTGTTGTTGTTGTTGCAGAATAACAAAACAACAGACCACTCAACACGCTTGTCTTGGATAATTAGTTTATTGCCTTTCCAAGCGTTTGTACAATAATTTTCTCCCCCTCCACTAGACCTTGAGTGGTGGTCTGGATGCTTGTCAAAAGAACCCATGGCAACAAGAAAGTTGTTCCTGGCACAATTCTCTAGAAAAACCAGCTTTGACAGTAAAGCAAGTACACTTGCAGACAGAACATATGGGTGGTGCAGCACTGTGGTAATGCGCTCTCCTTGGGGAGAACAGCCCGAAATTCACACACAGGAATCTATTGCGAAAAAAAAGTATACAATTATTTCACTATCACGTGAATCTGTTTTCATATATCACATATTAAAACTGAAACAGTATAAATTGTGCTATTCCACCCCCCCCCCCTCCCACCCCCCTAATGCATACATTGAATAAAACTAATCTTGATGACGTAACTTTCCACAGTTTTTACATTTTGAT
Source organism: Babylonia areolata (assembly GCF_041734735.1). Lineage (NCBI taxonomy): Eukaryota > Metazoa > Mollusca > Gastropoda > Neogastropoda > Buccinidae > Babylonia > Babylonia areolata. Next base: position 60,261,871 of record NC_134878.1, on the reverse strand, counting down.
CACGGCTTTTTGAAAACGAATACTGAAAAATAATGTAATCAACAAACGAAACTACAGAGAAACACTGAGAGACTTCAGTTCCGGCTCATTTTGGAATAATGAACTAGCATATGTTTTATGTTCCGTTAAAACAGAAACAAACCGATATCCAACGCTTACATACCCCGCTCTGTTGTTGGCCTAATGCCAAATTCCAATTTTACATTGAAGAAAAGTATTTTCAAGGTTCAGTGCTCAATGACTGTGTCATAAAATTCAAAGTGATAACAGGTGAGGACAGTCATGACTGTCCATTTTGATAAAAAACAAAACTGCATTGAAACTGAGATATACTTTCTTTTGATTTGCCCTTGATGTGGAACCCTTAGAGATGAACTAGTTCCTAACAAATTCAATCTTAATGTTAAATTCGAATAAATATCTGACGAAAGGACGAGCAGTATTTGTGTACAAAGTATTAGACTTATGACAATATGAAGCAAACATAATAGTATTAAAGGAGTTTATCCTTTAGGCATATTTTCACCTCCGTTGTATAGGCCAGAGGCCTCTGAAATAAAACCATTCTGAGTTCTGTCATTGACCTTTCCTTTGTCACAGGAACGAAGGGAGTGAATAAAAAGGGAGAGACGCCTTGTTTTCCACCCGAAGACAATGGCCCACGGAGCCCATCCTCCCAAAGCCGTGTGTCCACCCAGGGTACCCAGGGTGCATCGTCAGTCAGGGACAGGCCCCTAACAACCCACTCTCACAGCAGGTCAGTGACCGATCGTACCAGTTCCTCAGCCACGAAACATCTCTTTCAAAATTCAGTTCCTGGTACAAGAAGAGGAAATGCCAGTCCCACTGAAGGTGCTCACAATGTCAGAGAAAACACAGAACCCCAGGACGACGATGACTGCTTCGAGGACAGCGATGATGACGATGACTGCATACAGGGAAATGGGAACAATTTTGAAGATAATTTGGCGTCTGCTGCTGAAGCCTCTGACAAGGAGCAACTTCGAACCTGGTTTGAAATGAGTCAAGAAGTTTCTGCAAATAAGAGCGGTATTGTGGATGACAGCGTAGTCATCAAATTGTCCAAGGAAGTCGTTGAGAAATTCAAAAGAGAGGACAAGAAAACGAAAGTGTACCCAGATTTTGAAGAAAATCCAGAGAAGCTGCTCATGAGTGACCGAACAAAGTACAAACGCTGCCAAATAAAAATTGAGTCGCCCAATAGGTCAGTGGCCAAAGTGCTGGACACGTGCAGCAAGTTCTCAGAGATTGTGATTGATGGGCGCTCCAAGGCAGGCCGAACGTACATGGATGACCATGTGGTTGTGGAGATCTTATCTGAGCCAGGAAAAAACAAACACACCAATCGACGAAACACAAAATCCTGTCATTCCAGAACACAGGCGACCCAGTCAATGGAAGAAAAAGCCTATGGAAGAGTGGTTGGTCTTCTGAAAAGAGTCAACTTTACCAGCATCGACAATCCCGTAATCTACTGCAAACTGGATAGATCAAATGGCGTTTTGATGTGGCCGTTGTGTAAGACTGTACCCAAGATACACGTCATGAATGATTTTGTCGAGAAACACCATCCACATATGACAAAGACAAGAATTGAAATTAAAGAGATCACCCTTGACGGCAAACTTCAACACAAAGAAGTTTTTGACGTGCATCATGACAAACGAGAGCAGTATGTGTTTAAGGTTGTTTTGTTAGGATGGAAGGCATCTTGTCACTATCCACTAGGAGCTGTTTTGGATGTGGATATGTATGACAGTCGCTACAATTCACAGTTAGAGATTTTGAGAAGGCAGCAACATGTCCCCAAACTCTTCCCTCCCGATGTAGTGGACGAAACGAACAGCATGTCTGAAGTGACAGTCTCAGCACAGCGCGGCGGACGAGAAGACCTGACAGGTGAAACAGTCTTCACCATCGATAATCCTAACACACGAGATCTTGACGACGCCATCAGTTTGAAAAAGGAAGGTTCTCACTACATTGTCGGTGTTCACATTTCAGATGTTGCAGCTGTGATAAAGAAAGACAGCAGCATTGATCGTGAAGCTAGAAAAAGAGCAGTAACTCGTTATCCCCTGTACTGCCAGCCTCATCCAATGCTTCCAGAGCCGCTCAGCCATGACTTGTGCAGTCTGGTGCCTGGGAAAGAGCGCCTGACTTTGTCTGTGTTCTTTGGGTTTGATGAACGTGGAAATCAAACGGAACAGCAACCCGTCATAAAGAAATCTGTCATAAAGTCACGCCAGCAGTTGACATATGAAAACGTACAACAGGTTATTGATGGGGATTCACCAGCAGGCATTGACCCGTCTCTACAAGATGACATCTGTACTCTTCACAGAATCGCAACAACCTTGCGGAAAGATCGAAAGAAGGAATCCACGATGTTTATGTGCTTCACAGACCCACGTCTCCCAGATATAGGAAACGTGACTGAAGACAGAGAGGCTCATGCCCTGATAGAAGAGTTCATGATATTAACAAATTCCTGCGTGGCATCGAAACTGAGCAAGAATAAAAGGCTGCGGGACATTTTTTTGGTTCGAAGTCAAAGAGCCCCAACCCCAGACCAGCTACTTGAGTGGCGAAACAGAGAAGGCGAAATAACTAACTTAGTGATGCAGTTGCAAGGGAAGAGAGTCAGTGCAGAAAGCCACATAACGTTCAGGTCCACTCCAAGGCCTCGGAGCAAAATTGTGATACAGAAGAGCGTGTGTGAGAAACTCGATCGCCACCTGGAGCAAGGGGAAATAGAAGAAGCGCGGAAACTGGCATACACAGATGACCTCCACCCTTCACAGTTTCTTGCCAGCAAACACTGGATGGATCTGATGGAAACAGCAGAATACAAGTGTTGTCATGGATTGAATGAACCCGAGAAGCTTCATTTTGATCTGGATAGAAAGGTGTACACCAACTGTACATCACCTATTCGCAGATACGCTGATTTATATGTTCAGCAAGTTCTCCATGCTTATTTGGATGAAGGGGATGTCGGCTACACAAGTGAAGATGTCACAAAACTGTGTCAGGAAATCAACATTGCCGTGTTGAAACAGAAGGCATTCCACAGTGGCTGCAATCACTTGGTTCTGGCTGAGAGCCTGCAAGGTCAACCACTTGTGTTCCGAGCTTATGTTGAGAAGGTAGACAATGAAAGGGTGACAGTCTGCATACCTTCTCTGTGCCAGACCCCTGACTGGAAGCAAGAGCTGCCTCTCAGCATGCTGGGCATCAGCAGCCAACCAGAACTGAGCACCGACGCATTGACTGTTTGCTGGGAGAAAAGAATGTACGAAAACACGATCACACGGCAACAAACTGGCGGAAGAAACTCTTCCCCAACCTTCCGCCCACTACAGTTATATGTGTACGTTGAATACCAACAATGGTGCAGTATTTTAACTGCTCTGTCGTCCACTGATCAACATACCGAAACGGAAAAAACAACACAGTCAGGGTCCGATGACTTCAGCACGTCCTCAGAACATGTCGTGCAGTTCCGAAGGACGTACAAGCCAGGGCAAGTGCTGCAAATACAGATGTCGGCAAAGGCCAGGTCGGGAACTCTGAAGCTTGGTGTGGACACCTTGCATGTGGCTCGCAACGTGGAGCTGTGCATCCAGCACGTGAGAGAGCCTATCCCCACACTCTGTCGCCGGGCAAAGCATGAAACACGGAACCAGGATTATTCCTCTTGCAAGAACTACACGAGAGCATGCGCGAAATACTTGAAATTGTGGTTCCCAGTAATCGAGATGGAGGCAGCATTAAGAGCGGGTCACAATGCATGCAGTGTTGTCATTGGAAACGTTGTCGTCACCATGACAGAAAACACGTCACGCAGGAATGTGCTGTATCATGGCTGCTTCAGCCTTTGCGCCAAAACGTGCAATGACTGTGACATAGAACTGGGAGGGAAGCTTGCAGACAGCTTCACCCAGAAGGAACTGAAACGTGGCAGGAAATTCTCACTAGATTTTCTGTGTCTTCGCTACAAGTCTGAGTGCTCGGAGACTGTACTATCGCGGATGAAGCAAAGCGCCATGTCAGTGGCTGTGGACAAACATTACACCTGGTTGGGTCATGCATCGGTGGTTAGCGTTGTCAACAAGAAACGGAAAGATGCAGATGACGGTTTCCTGGAGGTGACGTTTGATCTGTCTCCAGACAGCCCCAAACCACCTGATCAGCTCCTGAAGAAGGACGGGGCACTTCTGACCATAGAAATACTGCCCAAATCCGATGTGGACAGGTGAGATGTTTGTCTTTCTGTTGGTCCTTTCTGCTGACCTTTTAAAACTGATGATAATTACAAGAATGTTTAATAAAATGTTAAAGTGAATGCACATAGTCGCCAAAGTAGAGTATAGTAGGCCTAGTTATATTGTTGATTAATTCATGTCTTCTGGTTGTTTTTTTCTCCAAAATATTCATTCATTGTCATCCTCAAGTCAGAGAAAAAGAGCAAATGTTTGAGTGTTATATTGTTGATTTATTGGTGTCTTTTTCTTGTCAGAGAAAAGGGACATACGTGTGAGTGTTATATAATGTTAATTGACTGGTGTGATGTTGTCAGAGAAAAAGGATACATGTGTGAGTGTTTCATTCTTAATTCATCGGTGCCTTGGAAGAGAAAAAGGGTACATGTGTGAGTGATATATTGTTCATTCATTCGTGTCTCAATGTTGCTGTTTTGATGTTCAAGACGGACGCAAGAGATACTGTGTCAGCTCAAAGATGCAGACCACGAATTACCAAGAGCTATTGCCATGGGATTTGCCATCCCTCCACTTGGTAAGCCGATCTTTAAGTTCATGTCTGCCCATTGGCCTTTTTGCTGGTCTGTAATCTTCTCTTGCTCTGAACGAAGTCACTCATTCTCTGTCTGTCTATCACACACACACACACACACTCTCTCTCTCCGACACACGCGCACGCACGCACGCACACAGCTTTCGATCTTCTTCTCGATCAACTTCTTTCCATCACTGAAACCATGAGCGAACCATGTGTTTACATCTGTTACCGCCATTTTGATGGGACTCTTCCGCCTTACCTGTCTAGTGCACTCTTCACATACAAGTCTTCGCATTCCCTCCTGTCCTCATTTGAAAAAAATCCTAAAGTACCCAAAATGAACTCAACATCTTTTGGCGACCGCAGTTTTTGTTTTTGTGCGCCCACTGTCTGGAATTCGCGGCATGTCAGACTTGGGCACCAACCAGCACTGCCTCTGTCCAAATTCCAGTTAAAAACTCATTTGTCTGTGAGGTCTTTCCGTATTTTTTCTCCACGATTGATTTGAGCTGTTTTCTGCTCCTGTGTGTGTGTGTGTGCGTGCGCGTGCGCACGCTGTTGAGTGTGGTTAGTCATTTTCGGGCATTGCTGCATGTGAATGAGCTATTGCCAGCACATCGAATCTAAATTAGAGAAATGCGCTATACAAATACCATTCATTAGTAGTAGTAGTAGTAGTGGTGGTATTTACACAAGCAACAGCTCCATTGCTACGCCCACCTTTCAGATGCTGATCACGAAAAAGCAGGCAGGAAATTGAGGACTACTGACATGGAGGTGACTGGCAGTGACGGCACACGCACCCTCCCCCAGAACAACCCTGGTCAAAGAGAGGCCATACATGAAGCACTCACAAGCAGTCTGACGCTCATCCACGGACCTCCAGGTAACACAGCATTCTTGTTTTGACACCAGCGCACAACCATACACTGACGCGCTGTAACACGTACACACTTGATTTATTAGCACACATGCAAATAAATACATTCGTATTAAATTTATGTAACAACGTGAACCGGGATGGTAGATAAATTGACATTTAAAGGATTAAATAATTAACAGAATGGAAAGATCCACACACAGGCCAGAGACATATAGAGGCCAGTCACTGAGGGTTTTCTATTGTTTTATTTACAATAGTTAAGAAGAGAAGAAAATAAAAGAAAAGCGGAAAAGAAGACAATGCCTGGAAGATACAAATAAATAAATGTCGTAAGTACAACATGTCAGTAATGGAAGCGGACAGTAAGAACATTATAAAGGTACATATTACCATGAAAGGACAACCACTTGGTTTGCAATTTGCAACAGCGTAACATAGATAATGCATATGTGTGAAGACCAAGCGCTTACAGTAAATGTCATTTCTAATACATTTAAATCACAGATTATGGAATAAGTGGCTTTTATAATAAATATTGGCAATCTGAGAGATGGAAGAGTAAGTCAATGCTCAATACAATGATAGGAAGAGCTAGCAGCTAGTTAAGTAGGCAAACTCTAATGGTATAAATTTAAAGAAGGAATTGCGACAATTCTGCTTGCAGTTTTCTGACCTGATGAAAGAGATAATTAATTGATATGTGTCAGAAACACATATTTCAAATTCAGCCAAGTATGCTAGCAACGCCAAATGTGAGAGGTGATTCTCATTCAGTGTCGACAATAAAAATCTGCTTTGTATCTCTTAAGTGCCTTATCTGTTGTCATCTGAACACAATGATATATCAATAGTATAGTTTGTTACCGACAAAGGACTACAAACAGAACTTAAGAATGTATCATTGTATGTGACGGAAAGACAAAATGGTGTAATCTGAATATTGAACTTGGCAGAAGGATAAGAATAGAATTTAAGTAAGATTCTAACTGATAGAATTTAAGTAAGATTCTAACTGAATTTAAGTAAGATTCTAACTGATATACATAATTATATATATATATATATGTGTGTGTGTGTGTATGTGTGTAAGCAGAACAGGCACAATCTGACAGCGAATGATAGATAGGGTTGATTTTTTTATAAAGGTTTGGAGCATTTGTTCAGAGGGGACTTTATTTCAAATTTTGCATGGCGTCGCGCCTGTGTCAATGCGCGAGTGAAGATCAGTAGGTCAATTGCAAAATGTTGTCTGCAACGGCTTCTGCCATGAAGTTAAGCTATAGCGGTCATCGTAGCCAGGTGAGTGGTGATGATGATGATGATGATGACGATCATGATGATAACCATGATGATGACGGACCATGTGGGCGGCCTCTCCAGGGACAGGCAAGACGAACACGGGGATCAAGCTGGTGTACCATTTCTGTGCCATCAATCGTCAGCTGGAAGCAGAGGGGAAGGGCAAGAAGACTGTCATGTACTGCGGACCCTCCAACAAGTCTGTGGACCTGGTAGCAAGTCAGTGTCACAGCACTCGCTCCGTTTTGTTGTTTTCTATCTGTCTGTATGCCGCCCCCCCCGCCCCCCAGCTCTCTCTCTTTCTCTCTCACTTTCTCTCTCCACATCTGTGTTTGTGTCTGTTTCTACGTCCGTCTTCTCACTTTTTTTTGTTTTTTGCTGCCCCATCATCTGTACCGTTTCAGTGACATTCTTCTTCTTCTTCTTCTGCGTTCGTGGGCTGCAACTCCCACGTTCACTTGCATGTACACGAGTGGGATTTTACGTGCATGACCGTTTTTACCCCACCATGTAGGCAGCCATACTCCGCTTTCGGGGGTGTGCATGCTGGGTATATTCTTGTTTCTATAACCCACTGAACGCTGACATGGATTACAGGATCTTTAACGTGTGCATTTGATCTTCTGCATGCATTTACACACGAAGGGGGTTCAGGCACTAGCAGGTCTGCACATATGTTGACCTGGGAGATCGTAAAAATCTCCACCCTTTACCCACCAGGCGCCGTCACCGTGATTCGAACCCGGGACCCTCAGATTGAAAGTCCAACGCTCTAACCACTCGGCTGTTGCACCCATCTTTTAGTGACATTGCTCACACGCCGCTCATTCAGAGTCCCTCATACATAGTCACAGTTGGGTTTGTCTGTCAGAGTCCCAGCATTGGCAGTCTGCAGGGAACTATCCATGTAAGGTCGCCAGGAAGCCACACACCAGAGTAAACCCTGCACTGCTGAGTCACTTCTGCAGTTTTTAGTAGTTCCTATTATGATTTAACGTACTTACGACACCACGTACTAAGAACCCTACTGACGACAATAATGGCTTTGTTGAGGAGCCAGACTGCGAGTGTCCCGTATTAATCTGCTGACACCAAAGTGGAAGAGGGTCGAAAAATGTCACCGTGAGAACAGGGCATAAAAGGCCACAGAATTTGGGACAATTTTACTGTTTTGTATTGATGTTGCAGGAGATGGATGATGACAATGCTGCTATGGAGGTTCATTTTAGGTTTGGGACAGCGTGACAAGGCTGTACTCTATGCTTTCTTTCGGAATGATATCCAGGCGTTAACAAAACCCAAGAGATACAGACACTTGCAATGTTGGTCAGATTTGAGCAAGACAACCAAAGACGTATCCGTGAGGTGGCTGACCCTCGACTGTGTGGCCCCAGTCTTCCCATTTGAGCCCACAGCACACTCAGCTCTGGGTAGAAGATAGCTGTGGCCGAAAACCCCCCACCTCTGTTGGGAATCGAACCCACGTTCTCCCAGCCGTCACTCTGCAACGCTAATCACATTGCCACGGCGGCTAATTATCCTTCTCTCTGTCCTATTTTGTCCCTATGGGATGCCGGGAACTCTTTCAGTATAAATAGCATCCCCACCTTTCAGAAATTTTGTGCTGTAAACATCCCCATTTCTATTGCTCTCTGCCTTGTTTCTACATTTTTCTTTTTTCACTGTTGTCTGCTCTGTCTGCATTCCCAGCCCATTCCCCTTTCCCCCCCTTTTTTTTTTTTTAGCAAGCCTTGACCTTTTATGTCCTCTGTTTTCCGCAGTCTGTGATGTACATCCTGTGCTATTTTGCTCCGGTGATTAGGTAACATTGCAAAGACTGGGATGGGCACTGGTTGTCCATTCTGCAGTGTTAATTGCGAATAGAGCCCTTTAATGTATTTTTTTGTGTGGTTTGAAGTATTATAGTAATTTTTTTTTTACGATTTTTATTTACTTTATTTATTTATCTGTTTGTAATCTGGGTATGATAAAGTAAGCGGGTTTTTTTCCTCCCATGCGAGGTTGTTGTTTCTTATCCCCCCTCACTCCCCTCCCCCACCCCCCTCTCTCTCTCTTTGCTTAACGCTGATGGTGTTGTGTCAGGGGAACTGAGGGCCAAGCTGGGTTCCAAGTGTCCCAAGATTGTGCGGGTGTACGGTTCCATGATTGAGACCCAGGATTTCCCTGTGCCCGGCATGGACCACAGAGCTTCGCCATACACACGGGGACAGCAGTGCCAGCCTGATCTGCAGGTACACATACATACACACACACACACACACACACACACACACACACACACACGTGTGCATGCACGCATGCACATGAGCACACACACACACACACACACACACACACACACACATACACACAAACACACACACACAATCAGCTGATTGATCTTTCTGCCGAATTTGGATCTGCCGGCCATGGTATGTGACTTGTGTAATTAAACTCATCGTAGGAACTCTCTCACGCCGGTGTGGTTTTCTCGTATCTAACATCTGTTCACACATTTAACATCACTGAGCAAGCTGTTGATAATGAGCAATCGAACTGGTAACATGCTAAAGTTATTATTATTGATACTCACATAGCGTCTATCATCAGTCAGAGGCTAAACTTTAAGCGCTTTACAAACACGGAGTCATTTGCACCAGAGGCTGCCTACTTGGGTACAGCCGACTGACAGCTGCCTTAAGGCGCTCATCATTCGTTCCCTGTGCCATCCAGTCATCACGTGCACGCACACACATATACATTAGAGTGGATGTCACTTCACATTTGGCCAGGGACAACTCTTGTGTAGTCATGGGTTCTTTTGCGTGTGCTAAGGGACACGACGTGACCTCGCTTTACGGTCTCATCCAAATGACGCGTCCAGACCACAACTCAAGGTCTAGTTGAGGGAGAAGAAATTCTTCTAGCGAGTATGTGATTCGATCCTGTACCCTCAGGTTCTCTATGATCACCTCCTGTTTTCCAGGACATCTCGCTTCACCATTTGATCCGGCAGAGAGACAAACCCCACGCGGAGGAGCTCCGAGAATTTGACGCAAAATTCAGAAGGTGCATTGAACGTCCTGGCATGTATGGAATACACGTGCAAGACTTGAAAGAGTACCGGAAGATCCTCTACGAAGCCACCAAGAAGGAGTTGCAGCAGTACGACTGCATTCTAACCACGTGCGCTGTTGCCACCAGCCCAAAAGTCGTGGACGACAAAACCTCCGTTTTCCAAGTGAGCCACCACCGTGGGTCAACTTTCCTCAGTGTTGTTAATCCTTCGTTCAGCTGGGATTTGTCCCTTTCTGTCTGTCTCTTTATGGTGATGACGATGATAGCGAGATACAAGAATACTTTATGATCTCTCAAAGAGAAATCATTCACACGTTTTCTGATAGAAAGGCGACATTAAAAAGACATTTATAATGGTAATGATAACGGTACATTTATATATTGCTGTCAAACCCATCAAAGCGCTTTCACAATAACACGTCAGACAGACACAAAGCACACAAGAACACACAACACACACACACACAACACTCTCTCTCTCTCTCTCTCTCTCTCTCTCTCTCTCTCTCTCTGTGCAATGTCTAACAATCTGTGGGTTTTTTTCCCAGGGGGGTACTATTACAGTGCCAACATTCTGTCTTCCAGTCTGATTGACTGTTCTCAATGTCTGACTATGGGCAGATTCTGATTGATGAGTGCGGCATGTGCACAGAACCAGAAACCATGGCCCCTATTCTCACCACAAAAGCCAAACAGGTATATTTTATACTGACTTAACCATTATATTTGTTTAACATGTTGTACGAGTATATATGTAATTATATGAATGTGTGCGTGGATGTGTGCGTATGGACGGGTGGTGTGTGTTTCTGTGTGTGTGTGCTTTGAATAATGTGGAAATGCGATGGTTTTTTTTTTATTATCATGTTTGATTAGCCATGACTGTTGTGTGTGTGTGTGTGTGTGTTGTATATGTCATATCCCCAATTTTACTGTCATGTTTTGTATCACAGACTTCACCGCACTGAATTTATCTTAATGAGGGACTAAATTAAAGTGATTCTCATTCTCATTCTGACAGGTGGTCCTCATTGGTGACCATCGGCAGCTGAAACCCATTGTCCTCTGTCAGGAGGCCGCGGAGATAGGCCTCGACCAGTCTCTCTTTGAAAGACTTCACCAGAACTTTCCAGAAGCTTCCATACTCCTGACTGACCAGTACAGGATGGTAAGTTGGGATTTCCTTGTGGTTGGGAAATGTTTTCTTGTTGGAATGCCTTGTTCGTTTGTTTTTTAAAGAATTTTTTTTTTTTTTGTATTGTTTACTTCTTTCTTTTTCCATGCCAAGAAATAAAAGACGTTTGCAGAATGCCTAGAGAGAGAGAGAGAGAGAGAGAGAGAGCAAAGAGGCGACAGTGGGAATGTCTTGTGGTGGAGATGTTTTGCGAGAATGCCTTATTTTGGGAAAACCCTATGTTGGGAATTTTTTTTATGGGAATGTCTTGTGGTGGGAATGTCTTGTTTAGATGTTATGTTGTGATGGGGATGTATCCTGGGAATGTCTTGTGGTGGGAATGTCTTGTGGTAAGAATGTCTTGTGGTAGGAATGTCGTGTGGTGGGAATGTCGTGTGGTGGGGATGTATCATGGGAATGTCTTGTGGTGGGGATGTATCATGGGAATGTCTTGTGGTGGGGATGTATCGTGGGAATGTCTTGTGGTAGGAATGTCTTGTGGTGGGGATGTATCGTGGGAATGTTTTGTGATGGGGATGTATCATGGGAATGTCTTGTGGTGGGGATGTATCGTGGGAATGTCTTGTGGTGGGGATGTATCGTGGGAATGTCTTGTGGTGGGGATGTATCATGGGAATGTCTTGTGGTGGGGATGTATCGTGGGAATGTCTTGTGGTAGGAATGTCTTGTGGTGGGGATGTATCGTGGGAATGACTTGTGGTAGGAATGTCATGTGGTAGGAATGTCTTGTTTAGATGTTATGTTGTGATGGGGATGTATCCTGGGAATGTCTTGCGGTGGGAATGTTTTGTTTAGATGTTATGTTGTTATGGGGATGTATCGTGCGAATGACTTGTGGTAGGAATGTCTTGTGGTGGGGATGTCTTGTGGTAGGAATGTCTTGTGGTGGGGATGTCTTGTGGTGGGGATGTCTTGATTAGATGTTATGTTGTGATGGGGATGTTACCTGGGAATGTCTTGTGGTAGGAATGTCTTGTGGTGGGAATGTCTTGTGGTGGGGATGTATCGTGGGAATGTCTTGTGGTAGGAATGTCTTGTGGTGGGGATGTATCATGGGAATGTCTTGTGGTAGGAATGTCTTGTGGTGGGAATGTCTTGTGGTGGGAATGGGAATGTCTTGTGGTGGGAATGTCTTGTGGTAGGAATGTTTTGTGGTGGGAATGTGTTGTGGTGGGGATTTCGTGCTGTGGGAATGCCTGTGATGCAGGAGAAAAAGAAGGACCCAATTCAGTTTTCTGGAGTTCTCAGCGTTAAACAACTGCCAGCATGTCTAAATAAAAACATGTATGATTAGTTCTTCTCTCTCTCTCTCTGTGTGCTTCCTCCCTCTCTCTTTCTTTCACACACACACACACACACACACACACACGTATATACATCCCCCCTCTTCCTCACACTAGCTTACACACAACACACATCCTGACATGAATGAACCACTAAGAAACAAACAAATGCGCGCATGCACATACACATACACACACACACACACACACACACACACACACACACACACACACATCCCCCTCTTCCTCACACTAGCTTACACACAACACACATCCTGAAATGAATGAACCACAAAGAAACAAACAAATGCGCGCATGCACACACACACACACACACACACTAAAATATACACAAACACATACACACAAATACACAAAAACACAAAAAAGCCACATGACTTTAAATTCAGTATGTACTATCCACAGCATCCCGAAATCTGTGCCTTCCCATCCAATGAATTCTACGAAGGAAATCTGAAGACAAAATCCCCAGGCCGTATGAGTCTGGCACACACTTGGAACGTGGACCCCCTGCCATTCTGGCCCCGGCGTTTTCCTCAGCTGCAGTTCTCGGACAGTCAGTACGAGAGGGAGCTGGAGGCAGCCAGCCAAGCACTGCCCCATCTTCTGGTGGACGTCCGGGGAACGGAGAACATGCTGACTGTCACCACTGAGGAGGGCAACGAAAGGTCCAGATCCAACGCCATGGAAGCTGACAAAGTGGTACAGGGCAAATAAAAACATAATAAAAACAAATCGCCACCAACAAACAAAATATCTGTTCACTGTTAGGCCCTCGCCCCATTTGAAGAGTTAAACAAAGGTGAACAAGGTATTATAACATAGTGTTATACATATTGTTCACACACAAACAATATACAAAGACGTATTGAGTGAGGGGCAATAAAGAAAGTCTGTGGGGAAAAAAGGTTGAAAAATAATACTCACTTGGATAAGAAGCGTCTACATTTGTAACCATAGGTCCCGCTGTTTTAGCAGCTGGAAACGACATTGGAGGTAAGGGCAAGACCTAACGGGGCAGTTTTGTTGGGCTTGTTCACGTCTGGTAGGCTCTCAAGGCCCTGACTAGTGTGTTGGGTCTATGCGTAGGCCCGACATTGATCACCCCCACCTACCCCTGCTTTTGCAAGAAAAAAGCATGTACTGTGTCAGATAAAAATGAAATAAAGTCAACCGTGAAAATGACATAATTATGACCTGACAGAGATAAGATTTGAAGAAAAGAAGCTGCTCAATAATTGTTTAATCTTTGAAGATGTGGAGTTTGGAGGAAGCGGGTTGGGTGGGGTGGGGGCTGTTGCTGTCGTTCTTGCCTTTCTTCCCTTTCTGAGCTCAACAGCAGTGTTTGTCCATGACCATTCTTCTGTCGAATCATTGTACAAGACAATGCATACAATCATTATTGTAATATGCTGTATTTGCATATGTTCATGTATTTTTCTCTTGTGTCATAAAAAAATATCTATTACAAATATTTGTTTTGAGATGGGCAAAACACAAGTTACATGCCAGATTGTATAAGAAAATGTTTTTCACCTCTCCTCAGATCGAAATCCTGGCTTACCTGAAGACTGCACACGGGGTTGATCTGCAGACAGTCAAAGTTCTGACACAGTACAAGGCACAGCGCCATCTGCTGGAGGAGAAACTGAAACAAGCGTGCATGGGCAGCCGTTACAAGGTCTTTGAGAGAGGTGATGACAAAAGGCTGCTTCATGAAACGCAGCTGATTAGTACCGTGGTGTCCAGCCAAGGTAAGGCGTTCCACATTATTTCATCTTCATCTTCTTGATCTTGTTCCTCTTCTTCTTCCTGAACTCTGTGAAGGGTCATTGTGGCGCTGCAAAACTAATCAAAGGTTAAAATTGTATGACTTTCAAATCCATGGGATGAACCGGTTCTACCACGCAAACTATGACAAAGTCAGACCCGTAATAAAAGATGAAACCGTGAACTGGCCTACGCTTTACCACTTGACTGCTGCTGACGAGTATGCTCTTCAGTGAATGGCTGTCATCTGCGACAGACTAAGCTTACAGATCAAGATGTCAGTGACCATTCTGAATTTGGACTTCTTCCTCTTGGGACTGCATTGTTTTTTGTTCAGCAGAATCAGCTCTAAAGAGAACATAAAAGGTAGTATCTGCACTTAAAATTTATTCCACGGTGATCGCTTCACCAAGGATCAGTGGTCAAGGGGTTAAGCATACTTCACAACTCGCTGTCTCCTTTATGAGATACTTTCCCGATGAAAGTAATGACAAAATTGTGATGATCATTGTCATACCGACAGACGCGACGATCATGGTATTGTTCATTCTGACGGACATGATGACAGTTGCATTGATCATCGTCATGGTGACGGACGTGACGACAGTTGTTTTGATCATGGTGGTGGACGTTTATGACACTTGTATTTGTATTACCCTTTTTGTCACAACAGATTTCTCAGTGTGAAATTTGGGCTGCTCTCCCCAGGGAGATCTCGACGCTATATCGACAGCACCACCATTTTTGTTGTTGTTTTTGAATTTTCTGCCTGCAGTTTTATTGACTCACTTGTGTAAACAAAGTGAGTCTATGTTATAACCCAGTGTTCAGTTGTCTGTGTGTGTCCGTGGTAAACTTTAAAATTGCCATTTTCTCTAGAAATACTTTGTCTGTCAATACCAAATTTGGCTTAAACATAGTAGGAAAAAAAATCTTCAGTCATACCAATAATAGGTTGTACGTCTCCCGATTTTAGCCGTATTTCAGATTAATTAATGGTTTATTTCGTTAATGCTGATTCCGGAATCTGAAAACACTGTTACCCCTTTGCAGCTACCCAGTTGTCTCGTTTGGAAACGCCATGACCACGTTTCTCTTGTTTGCGATCAAAAGAAAACAAATACAAATTCTGGACAAAACACATACAGTGACACTAACTACACTATTGACATGATTGCTGCATATGGAATATTCTAACGTGGACACTGAATTAACTAGAATGAACATAAAAGAACATTTTAGACCGTTTCACAGAGTTTCGGCAAGCTTTTTCTGGACTTGTCTGTGCAGATCTTGACAAAATATGTTGCAAAGCCTAACATGATGACAACGTCTCCTTTACCGCCAAATTAAAAAAATTTCTTAGATAATCATCAACGTGTTTACTGCTTAAGAATGATTTAAAGTGAATACTGAATTAACTGGGATGAACAGAAAAGAGAAATTGAATGGACGGTGTCGTAGTTTCTCAGTGAGCGAAAAAACAGGTTTGTCAAATACGGATCTCTGCAGATCTGTAAAAATGGAATATATATTGTAGTGTATTTGAGGTGATGGGAACGTCTCCTTTACCCGAATCATAACAATAATAACATGATTTAAACGGCGCTATCACTCTGATCACTGTTGTTGATTTATTCCGCTAAACAAACATGCTCAAATGATAATATTTGAATGTCATAAACAACCCGCGTTAGCACAGTGGATAAAACAACTCGTTCTCGACTTGAACATCCATGGTTCGAATCTGCTTTGAAGATTTTTTTTTTTGATTTTTTTTTTTTAAACACGAAGCTGCCCAGTGTATATGATTATAATAACGAATAGAGAACACATTTCAACATACTGTTTTTTTGGGTTTTTTTTATTTTCTTTTTTATAAGATATTCTTATTATTGTTACTCTTTTAAGTGTGTATCACAAGTGAGTCTTGAAGGCCTTGCCTTTCTTGTTTTTCTTATCGAAGAGGATTTTTCTACAGAATTTTGCCAGGGACAACCCTTTTGTTGCCGTGGGTTCTTTTACGTGCACTAAATGCATGCTGCACACAGGACCTCGGTTTATTGTCTCATCTGAATGACTAGCGTCCAGACCACCACTCAAGGTCTAGTGGAGGGGGAGAAAATACTGGCGACTGCCGGTGTGATTCGAACCAGTGTGCTAAAATTTCCTGGCTTCCTAGTCGGACGTGTAACCTCTAAGCCAACCCTCCACATATTGATCATACTGACAGATGTGACAACAGTTCTGTTAATCATGGTGGTGGTTGTGCAGGGGACGAATGGAACTACGTGATATTGAGCACGGTGAGGTCGCTGCCGCCCCACAAGATAGAAGCCAAGCCCACCTACGGCTGGTGTCGCCAGAACCTGGGCTTCATCACTGACCGCAACCAGATCAACGTGGCACTCACAAGAGCTCGCCGGGGACTCTTTATCGTTGGTGAGCTGTCTGGTGCATTGGGTTGTGCTTTGTTGGGTTGTGTTATAGTGCATTGTGTTGTGCTATGTTGGGTTGGGTTGTGGTGCATGGTGTTGTGCTATGTTGGGTTGTGTTATAGTGCATTGTGTTGTGCTATGTTGGGTTGTGGTATAGTGCATGGTGTTGTGCTATGTTGGGTTGTGTTATAGTGCATTGTGTTGTGCTATGTTGGGTTGTGTTGTGGTGCATTGTGTTGTGCTATGTTGGGTTGTGTTGTAGTGCATTGTGTTGTGCTATGTTGGGTTGTGTTATAGTGCATTGTGTTGTGCTATGTTGGGTTGTGGTATAGTGCATTGTGTTGTGCTGTGTTGGGTTGTGGTATAGTGCATTGTGTTGTGCTATGTTGGGTTGTGCTGTGTTGGGTTGTGTTGATGTGCATTGGGTTGTGTTGTTGTGTTGGGTTGTATTGTGCTGTGATGGGTTGTGTTGTTGTGATTTGAATTCTGCTGTGTTGGGTCGTGTTGTGGTGCATTATGTTGTGTGTTGTGGCGCAATGTGTTGTGCAGTGTTGGGTTCAGTTGTGTTGTGGTCTGGTGTGTTCTGTTATGTTGTGTTGTGTTGTTTTGTGCTGCGTTGCATTGTAGTTCGTTGTGTTGTGTCAAGTTGTATTGTATTTGACTGTGTTGTATTGGATTTTATTGTGTTGTGTTTCATTGCATTGTGTTGTGATGTAGTATGTGGTATAGTGTTACGTTGTTTTGTGCTGTGGTGTGATGTGTTGTGTGTTGCATTATATTGCATTGCAATGTGTTGTGTTGTATTTCACTTTATCACATTGCTTTGTATTGCTTTGTATTGTGTTGTGTTTTAATACCTTTTGTCAAAAGTTTTGGTTCTGTGTAACATTTGGGATGTTTTCCCTGAGGAGAGCCACAGCTAAGCACCACCCGTGTTTCTTTTTTTTGTTTGTTTGTTTGTTTGTTTGTTTGTTTTTTTTTGGTCAGCACGTGTATCTGTTTTCCTTTCAAAGCGGATTTTTCGTGTCGTTTTTTTGTGTTTTCTTTTTTTTTTTCCCTTGCAGAGTTTGGCCAGGGACAACCCTTTTGTTGCCGTGGGTTCTTTTTCATGTTTTAAGTGCTGCACATAGGACCTAAGTTTATGGTCTCATCGGAATCACTGGCACCCAGTCCACCACTCAAGGTCCAGTGGATGGCAGGGGTGGAGTAAAAAAAGAAAAAAAAAAAGAAAAGAGAGGTCCGCATATGGAACTCGGACCCGTGCATACTCGCTTTCTGATGGGGTGTGTTACCACTTGGACACCGCTCCACTGTGTGTATACTCCTGAAGGTTGGGTGAATGGTTTATTCGTGTGAGACTTTCGCAACAGGCCGGACTGTCAAATTGCCCAAGAGACAGATCTTTTCTTTAATTTAAATTCATGAAAAAGAGGGGTGCAGTGCAATGCAGTAGGCCCTGTAATTATTTGGGTAGGTCTTGGGCGAGGAGGGGAAACGTGGATGCCAACAGTGATTACGTTTTGTGTCCCCAGGAAACAAGGACCTTCTGACATGTGACGAGGTGTGGCGGAGACTGGTGAAAGGATACGAGGAGCAAGGCTGTATCTGTAAGGCCGAAAAGTTCCCACCGCGCTAAGCACTGGATGGACAAACAACGTACAAAACAAACGAACAAACGAACAACAACCAAAAAGAAATCTGTGTGTGTGTGTGTGTGTGTTTGTGCTCACCTG
Organism: Babylonia areolata; assembly: GCF_041734735.1. Taxonomy (NCBI): domain Eukaryota; kingdom Metazoa; phylum Mollusca; class Gastropoda; order Neogastropoda; family Buccinidae; genus Babylonia; species Babylonia areolata. Next base: position 60,243,347 of record NC_134878.1, on the reverse strand, counting down.
CATGTAAGTCCATGGTACACAAATTTTCTTCTTTTTTTAAAGTATTTATTTAGAGCTCTACACGTGTAGTATAATAGACATTGTCTTTACTCATTGTCGAAAGCTTTGAACTTTTTTATACCTACATTCCAGTGGAGTTGTTGGGGTTTTTTTTGTTTTGTTTTGTTTTTGACACTGTGGCGCTGTTGACATCGTCTCAATCTCAGATGAGATAGAGGGACACAGAGATACAGAGAGAGATACAGACAGAGATACAGAGAGAGAATCATCGGCGCATGATTCTTTTGTCTGTGTGTTTTCTATCCATGGACAATGTTTTTGTGTGATTTTGTAAGAATATTTAACCGCTTCTTAAATTTGTGTTGATTTAAATATTTAACCGCTTCTTAAATTTGTGTTGATTTTCTATTTGCTCTCCTATTTGCCTGCTACGTACCTTTGATTTTTATTATATTTAGATGTATTTGCTTACGTGTTTGTTTAGTTAAAGTAGTTTATTTCATTTTATGTTTTATACAAACCCAGGGGTTGGCTCTCAAGGCCCGACCATTGCTTTGAGTTATGTGAAGATCAGGCTTCACCAGCCCGGCCCCAGTCTCCACAAAAATAATGAACAAAATACAGCTGTAACTGATGTGCAGAAAAGTCTGTGAGACAAGGAGTTACCAGCTGCAGAAAAGAAAACTGCAGAAATCTACTGTCAACCGCAGGACTGGATTGGATCAGCCCCAAACTGACAACCCTCACCCACCCCCCCACCCCCACCCCTCCACCCCCGAAAAAAAAAGCAAAAAAAAAGCAGGAATATTAATAGACCAAAGAAAACACATTCCCAAAACAACAAAAATAACAACAAACAACAAACAGACACCCCGCGCTGTAGCATTTTTTAAGATGGTATATCAGTGGTGCCTCGACATTGAACAATACATCAGACAACGATTTTGTGACAATATACAGCGAACAGAAGGATGCTGTTTTCAGTACAGAGCCTAATTCATCAGCACATTTCAGCAATCACTGATTGATTGATGATTGATTGATTGTCTCTTTTTTATTATTTCTTTTTACAAAGCACGGTAATAAACATACATGAACACTTACGTAACAAACACACATACACGTATGCATAATCATATATGTGCATAAAATACATACCTACAAACATACAATTTACACATACATACTTTCATGTATACATGCATACAGTGCAAATATGCGCGCGTGTGTACGCGCGCACGCACACACACACACACTCGTTCACACTTAAATGCGCTTTGAACTATTAGATTACTGTATTTCCCCGTATGAGTCAGCTTGTTTCCAGCTTTGAATTAATTAATTGCAGCTTTAATGTGCGATAATTTTTAAACTATTTTGTTGTAGCCGTTTATGTCGTTTCCTTTGCCAACATCGTGATGTTGAAGTCTGTGACCTGTGAAACCAGTTCACTTCATATACTTTCACCTTCGGAAAAAAAAAATCTCAGTCTCTCTAAAATATGTATTTCTGGTGCATATTCACAATCAACGCCATTATTCATAAAGAAACGAACAGTGCTTGCACAATGTTCTATTGTTGTAATGTAGCTTACATTTTTTTTTCAAATAGTTTATAAATCTGGGTTTCTCTAATGTACGCATCGTTGGTGCATATCATTCGTAATCAACGAAATCATTCACAAAGAAAGAAAGAAAGAGTGCTTGCACAATATTCTGTTGTTGTTATGCTATGTAGCTTACTCTTTTTTTATATATATATATAAATTGTCTATTTGAAAAAAAAATATTTATGTGTTCCGGCGGGTTTTTTTGTTGTTGTTGTTGTTGTTTTGGCTGTTGTTGTTGTTGTTGTATTGAAATCTTTGCAGTTGAAGTGATTGTTCACCAACAGTCATACTAGACTTTAAAACGGGGGAGGGTTTAAATTTCTTGCTGGTATAAGGACGGTTTGTGTCTCCATGTATCTGCGTACAATTGAATGAAACTGCAACTGTTTTCGTCAAGTGTATTTTGTCATCTTAAATGCTAAGATATCAACCAAAATGCTAAGTGATGCATGGGTTGAACTGGAATTGTATATTTGTTTTTTTGGGTTTTTATTATTATAAGGTTTTGACTGTGTAAAATTATTGCTACATTCTAGTTCTTAATCGTTATTAGTGATCAGTATGCTGTTTCGCTGGGTAGGGTATATATATGATATGTATATATGTATGTGTGTGTATCAATGGTTTTAACGGTCAACAACATATTGATATTTTGCTTGTGTGCCATCGTTGGGTTGACTTTGCTTTTGTGCCATCGTTGGGTTGACTTTGCTTGTGTGCCATTGTTAGGTTGACTTTCCTTTTGTGCCATCGTTGGGTTGACTTTGCTTGTGTGCCATTGTTAGGTTGACTTTCCTTTTGTGCCATTGTTAGGTTGACTTTCCTTTTGTGCCATCGTTGGGTTGACTTTGCTTTTGTGCCATCGTTGAGATTATCACCTTATTATTCCTTAGTAGCAGCAGCAGCAGTAAGGACTAGCCTCATGATTACCTGGGCCTTGCAGCCTATTAAACATCGACTCATTGACATGCTTTGCATCGGTCAGGTTTTGCATGCCTGCAAGATTCTATAGATCAGCCATAATTGATAGAATTCTATGAATTTGGGTAAGCTGTCAAGAAGGTTCTTGACATCCATTGTTTGTTTTTTTTTATTTGAAGCAGATTTGATCTGGTGATGTAATGAATTCCATGCATTAGCAACTCTATAGGAAAAAAATTGTTTGTTTTGGAATGTTTGATAAATAAATATCTTACCCACTCGGTTTCGAGTAACATCAACTTGTGCAGTTAAGGGAAACCAAATCGTGCAGATCAGTGTCATCAAGATCGTCATATATTTTGTAAGTTTGGATCAAAACCCATCTGCCTTGTCTTAGTCTTTTTTTTTTTTTCCTTAACAGTGAATCCCCCACGCCCACCCCCACCTACACACACACACACACACACACACACACACACAGAGACTCCGCACCTACCCCGTCTCGGCTTTTTATTATATTCTATTTATGTTATTTCATTTTATCTAATTTTATTCTATTTAATTTGATTTCATAATCTACTTTATGATTTTGTCAACCAGTGGTGGGAAACATCTCTTTGCATACGAACAAAGGGTGCAGAACATTACTCTTTTTTTTATAGTTATCACAGAGCAGATATTTTTTGCCATTTATAAAGGAACAGAATTGTTGGTCACAATATATTATAACTTCCATTCTTTTTCTTGATCAGTAACAATTTGATGTTGTGCCAGCATTGAGATTGTGCTCTAGTCCCCCCTCCCCCCAACCACCCCCCCTTCCCCCTCACCCCTCCACATAACACCCCCCTCAGCCCCACCCTCCCCACTCTTTTTTTTCTTTTTTTAGTGAAATCCGTCTCCCCGTCCTAGCTTTTTATTCATTTTTCTTATATATATATATATATATATATAATATAATGCATGTTTCTCTTCATAATGATTTGGTCAACCAGTATTGAGTAGCATCTCTTTGTAGATTGCACAAAGGGTCCAAAACAAAAGATATTTACTGAGCAGAAATTTTGGCTATTTTTAGAACAGTTATGGTGGTCACACAGGGTATATAATTCAGGGTGATAATACAGACTCATTTTGTTCACACAGTCAATTCAGGCACATGAAGCTTCTGTAAAGGGAGATCACTAGAATGGTTTGGCAGCATTTAAATTTTTTTTTTGTTATGGCTTTATGGTGAAACCACTTGAAACATCTGTCAACATTTTTGATTATGGCGTCATCAAGTCAAACACTACGTATCAGGCAGCATTTTCTAATTTGGCGTGATAACTTGAAAGATCTGGCAATATTTTTAATTGTGGCGTCATGACATTATGAGTACATATCAGGCAGTATTGTCTGTTACGGCGTTATATGGCGGAATGATTTAGAAGATATGGCAACATTTTTAATTATGGTGTTAGACGTTATTACTACGTATCAGACAGCATTTTCTGTTGTGGCTTAATGATTTGAAAGATCTGTCAGCATGTTTGATTATGGTGTTATGATTTAATCACCAGAACGATCAGGCAGCATTTTAATTATGACATAATTACGGCTCAATCACTGGAAAGGTTTGGCAGTTTTGTTGTTTGTTGAATGCTTCTTCTTTTTTTCTTTTTTTTTTAACCTATGGTGTCATAGATTGATACAAATTGTTAAGATTGCACTAAAAGATTCCACTAAGTATTCAATGTGTACAGTTTCTAAAATCTGAAGGAATGCGTAAGAAGGTCCATTAAGTCCATTGAGCATGTGGAGTGCATGTTGCTCACTATTTTCTGATAGAAAGAAAAGAATATTGTTAAAACTTAAAAGCGTTTGTCTCTACTATTCGCATCTCTTTCCAATGAAACTTTGTACATTGATAAGGAATCCTTTTTTTTTCTATTGTGATAGAAAATGATTGTTAATGTGCATTTGCTTGATTGTTTATGTGGACCTATGTTTTTTTTGTTTTTTTTTTTTGTTTTGTTTTTTTTAATTCTTTTGTTGTTGTTTTTTTAATCATAATTTTTTTAGATCACTTTCTTGTTTATATGGTGTGTATTAAAGATGTCGGTGTATATGTAATGTTTCTATGACCCCAGAGGGTACATGAAATAAACTTTTCTTGTCTTGTCTTGCCTTAATGTGCCGGTGTGTGTGTGTAAAATAAAACAGAAGTAAGAAATCAGAGTAGGTATGCTGTGTGATCACAGAGTTGAATAAGATCAATTGAAAAATTCATCTGCTAGTTAAGTTCCTGTCTGTCTTATTGTCGGAAAGAAAATTGTTTCATAACAGAAAACGATATTAACTAAAATTATCAAACCTATCATTCAGATACTTAATAAATGTAAATTTGGTTTCCATTTAAGTTTTTGATTTTCGCCTGTATTTGAATCATTCTGCTGTTTCTCTTCTTCATTCGAAATGCCACTACCGATTTGACTACTGTGATCAAAACTTGCAATCCCCCCCCCCCCCCCCCCCTCTCTCTTAATTGCCCTTAAAGATTTTTTGAATGCCCAAGATACACCAGAATAATATGATTTAATCAGCGTTTTCACTGCAAATACCGCAATCGATTTATCGCCCTTAAAAAAGCATGATTAAATGTTAAATTTTTGAACGTCAGTTAAGTAGCCATGATAGTGTATTGAGTAAGACAGTTTCTTCTCACCCGAACATGCGGGGTTCAAATCTGCCTTCAGGGCTATTCTTTTTTGTTTTCTTTTTTTTAACACAAAACTTTATAATAACAAATACAGAAAACATCGCTTTCCAATGTCCTCTGATCTTTCAAAACAAACTTGAAAACACACCTGTGCCCAAACTTGACTTTGGATGAGACTAAGCATAGTTGTTAGTCTGCAGTCTGCATCCTCCCCGCCACCCCCTTTTAAAAAATGTTGGGTTTTTTTTTGTTTTTGACTGACTTGTGGAAACAAAGTGAGTCTATGTTTAGACCCAGTGTTCGGTTGTCTGTGTGTCTGTGTGTGTGTGTGTGTCCATGGTAAACTTTAACATTGACATTTTCTCTGCAAATACTTTGTCAGTTGACACCAAATTAGGCATAAAAATAGGAAAAATTCAGTTCTTTCCAGTCATCTTGTTTAAAACAATATTGCACCTCTGGGATGGGCACAAAAAAATTTAAAAAATGAAGCCGAATTATATGCAAACTGCATTTAATGTTATATTTATATTTTTTGTATTCTCTAAACTTGGCACTTTGATCTGATATTCGACACAACAACAAGAGGAGTCATTATTATCATTTTTTGTTCAAACAGGAATTTCTTTTGCTAAGCATGGAAGTTTATTTTGCAAACGTTTTGGTGCAGATAGTAAAGAAGGGAAATTACTCTGTAATTAATGCTAGGGGACATAATTTGCTTTAATCTGGTTAGGACTTTTTTCTTTTTTTTTTAACTCGAAGCTTTTTTATAACAAATGCAGAACACATTTTAATGATTAGATTTTTTAAAAAGTGTATCACAAGTGAGTCTTGAAGGCCTTGCCTCTTGTTTTTTTTTTGTTTTTTTTTTATACATCCTCTGCTGAAATCATGTTGTGTGTGCGCCTGTGGGTGGGCGTTTACTCTCTCTCTCTCTGTGCTTGCATAGGTGTGTGTGGGTGTGTGTGCTTTGTGTGATAGGCATATTTTGTGCATTGTGTGTGTTTGTGTTAATGTGTGATTGTTCATATCTACAGTTTGTAATCTTGTCTTAGAGTGTATAGATATACATATACGTGGGGGTTTTTTCATGTACAGTGGCTTGTTTTTTTATGCACCATTGCATATGTATTGTTTCATGAGACACTTAGAGCTGATTATATATGGAGTTTGCACCATTATATATGATATATTATTATTTTTATTTTTTATTGTTGTTGTTGTTACTTGAACAAAAAAAACCCATTAAACTAATATGAAAAAAAAGAACATCATGTAACTGGGCAGTCCTGGTATGTCCCAGTACGGTCAGCTGACTTTAAGCAATAATGATAATAATAAATCCAAGTTTGATTCTTGTTTTTGTTGTTATTATCATCATTCGGGTTTTTTTTCTTTTCTTTATTTTTTTCTTTGTTGTTGCTGCTGTAATCGTCATTATGTTGCTTATGCAGGCAGCATACACATGGATGAGCGCTGATAGATAAAATCATTTATGTTGAAGGAAAACTCTCTGTGTAAGTGTGTGTGTGTGTTTTCCATTTGTGGGTGTTTCGGTATCTTTCCACAGGTCTCTCTCTCTCTCTCTCTCTCTCTCTCTGTCTCTCTCTGTGTCTCTCTCCCCCTCTGGTGTCTGTCTAGCCCCATCTCTTTCTCTCTCATGGTATGTGGGAGAGGGGGGGTGAGGAGGGGGGGACGGGCATGAGTTAGACTGGCTATGTGTCAAAGTTATAACAATAGTTTTCAAATCTGAATTTTACTATAACTCCTGTTTTCATAAAACTTTTAGCTCTCAACACCACAATGACCCAGTTGAAAGCATGGGTAATGGCTGTGTCAGTACTGATTGAGTTAGCCTCACACACGCGCGTGTGCATATGTGTACACACACTTACACAAAATGAAATAATTCGGAACAATTTATTTGTATAAAACCGAGTGACTTTCTTCAGTCATAATGTGGCAGCGTTCATGTACTTAAAAAACAAAAACAAAACAAAATAAACAAACAAACCAAACCAAAACAAAACAAATCAAACCAAAACAAAGAAACAAACAACAACAACAAAAACAGGCTTAACTTAGCGACCTTACCAGACTTGGAAGGCAGTTCTGTGTCCATAAAGACTGTCCTTAATTGAGTGAACATCCATAGCATTGGCATCTGTGGCAGTGTTTACATCCTCAAAAAATCTACTCGTAACTGAGTAAGCATATAGACTTAAATACTACCACTTTTTGTGTTCATGAGTAACTGGGTGATCTTCCACATAATTAGCATGACCGAGTTTTTGTCTTTAAATTGTTCTTCACACACTGACACACACGCGCGTGCGCGCGCGCGCACACACACACACACACACACACACGCCTTTTGCTGTTATTTTTTCCTGTGTTATTTTTAAGTTCATGAAATAAATAACCATCTAAGAACCTAAATACTGTTTGTGGGCAGCACCACTACCAGCTACAACAAGAGCAGGCAGGCAGTCGTCAGCTGTGCTTCAAGTGAGGTAAAGTTTGATAGAAGGCCCAGTCAAGATGCCGCAGACGGGGAGGGGGGCGGTGACCTCGCACAGACGTCGTGGCAGGTCACCTCGCGGAAGGCGTCCACAGCCCTGCTCTCCAGAGCGATCTCCAGGCAGTCCAGCACCACGGGGTCCGTGCTCTCGTTGAACTTGTTGGCGATCAGCTCGGGCCGGCCCACCAGCCAAGCGAGGTCCTGAGAGGTGAAGATACACACGCCCCTCACGTACTGCCGGCACTTGTGGTGGTCCCACTGCCACACCACGGCCCGGGACAGTACCGTCCTGTAGCGGTGAGACACCGGGTACATCACGGCACCCGGAACCCCCGCCATGTGGTTCAGGGTGGCCCAGAATAGCTCGTCAGGCGCCATGGTGTCCGCCAGCCAGTGCACGAACTCCCGCGCCAGCTGACTGGTGAGGGCAAAGTCCAGGAACGCACGGCTGAAGGTTCCGTAAGCGCTGCCTTTCCGGATCTGTACAGGGTACATGAAGGGGTCTTTCTTCTCTTGGTGGGCTTTAAACTCCCGTTGACTATGGCGTACTTGAAGGCGAACCAGGAGTCCACGTACCTGGTGGGCAGGTAGGATTCCACGTCGTTCTTCCCACCCAGTAAGGACAGGATCTGAACCAGCTCCAGGTTGGTCTTCAGCGGGAACTCCTGCCCCGACAGGTTCAGGTAGTACTTCCAGGGGATGGTGGACCTGTTCAGGAAAAAGGTGGAGAATGGTCAGGACGCCTATCTGCCTGCCAATACGGTGTCTGTGAGGGACTAGGTTCGAAACCCGGGCTTGCCCCTTCTTCAAAGTTTGACTAGTACGTCTAGTCATTCGGCTGAGGTCCTGTCCCAGCAAGCACTTCACGCACTTTGCACACGCACTGAGAAAAAAAACAACCCCACGGCAACATAAGTACTGTCCTCTGGCAAATTATGTAGAAGTACACTCTGATAGGTACATAGACATAAACACGTATAAACATGCACTCAAGGCCTGACTAAACACGGTGGGTTATGATGCTGGTCTAGCATATGTGGTGTAGCACAAATGGATTCGTCCGAACGCAGTGACGCCTCCTCGAGAAACTGAAGAAACTGACCTGAAGCCATCCTCATGCACTCCATGTCGCTGAGCAGCGAGGCAATGGACAGGTATACTACGTCTATCCGGGTCTGCGCCATCACCACGTTGTGGAAACAGTCCGTGACGTTCTTGACGAGCTCGTACACCTGTGGCGAAGTCTTGCTGTCCACGTGGATGCAGTAGAAGTTGTGGGGCCGCCACAGCACCCTCAGCAGGCGCGCGAACATGTCCGGGGCGTGGTGGATCTTGAGGCCGAACGCCAGGGGGAAACCCTCTTCCTGGGCGGTGACTGGCCAGCGGTGGTAGCCGTGCAGGTCTGTGAGGGCCCCGCAGTCCTGGGCCAGATAGTGCAGGGGTTCCTGTCGGCACTGACGCGAGTTCTGCGAACACACACACACACATACACACGATCGCGCATGCACGCACGCAAACACACACACAAAAACACACACAAAGCCACACACACACGCACGCACACGCACACACACAGAGCGACATACACACGCATTCACGTCCAAACACAGACGCACATATGTTCACATGCACGCGCGCGCACACACACACACGTACACACACACACACACACGCGCGCGCACACGCGCGCGCGCACACACACACACACACAACGTCGTCATCATCATATCGGTTCATTGTAATATTAAATTTCAGTTTTACCAACAAGAAACGCTTATGGCCAATCGCGCGCGCGCGCACACACACACACACACACACACACACACATACACACACCACTACCACCACCACCACCTCACACACACAAAAACACAACCGACACACTTCTACACCCCAAATTCACACATACACAAAACCCACCCCACTCCATCCCATACACACACCCTCTTCCCCACCCCTATCCACCCTACCATCCATCCCATACACACACCCTCTACCCCCTACTATCCACCCTACCCTCCATCCCATGCACACACTACCCCCACCCCTATCCACCCTACCATCCATCCCATACACACCCTGTACCCCCTACTATCCACCCTACCCTCCATCCCATGCACACACTACCCCCAACCCTACTATCCACCCTACCATCCATCCCACGCACACACCCTCTACTCCCACCCCTACTATCCACACTACCCTCCATCCCATGCACACACTACCCCCACCCCTATCCACCCTACCATCCATCCCATACACACACCCTCTACCCCCTACTATCCACCCTACCCTCCATCCCATGCACACACTACCCCCACCCCTACTATCCACCCTACCATCCATCCCACGCACACACCCTCTACTCCCACCCCTACTATCCACACTACCCTCCATCCCATGCACACACTACCCCCACCCCTATCCACCCTACCATCCATCCCATACACACACCCTCTACCCCCTACTATCCACCCTACCCTCCATCCCATGCACACACTACCCCCACCCCTACTATCCACCCTACCATCCATCCCACGCACACACCCTCTACTCCCACCCCTACTATCCACACTACCCTCCATCCCATGCACACACTACCCCCACCCCTACTATCCACCCTACCATCCATCCCACGCACACACCCTCTACTCCCACCCCTACTATCCACACTACCCTCCATCCCACGCACACACCCTCTACCCCCACCCCTATCCACCCTACCATCCATCCCACGCACACACCCTTTACGCCCACCCCTATCCACCCTACCCTCCATCCCACGCACACACCCTCTACCCCCACCCCTATCCACCCTACTATCCATCCCACGCACACACCCTCTACTCCCACCCCTACTATCCACACTACCCTCCATCCCACGCACACACCCTCTACCCCCACCCCTATCCACCCTACCATCCATCCCACACACACACCCTTTACGCCCACCCCTATCCACCCTACCCTCCATCCCACGCACACACCCTCTACCCCCACCCCTATCCACCCTACTATCCATCCCACGCACACACCCTTTACGCCCACCCCTATCCATCCTACCCTCCATCCCACGCACACACCCTCTACCCCCACCCCTATCCACCCTACTATCCATACCACACACACACCCTCTACCCCCACCCCAACTATCCACTCCACCATCCATCCCACACACACACCCTCCACTCTCTCCCGGCCATCTCGGTCAGGTAAGACGTGTTGCCCGCGATGAGCTGGGAGCAGTCGACGTCATAGAGTCTGGACAGGAGGCAGGGGGTACCCGCAGCGCTGCCCCCGGGGCGTGGGGGTGCGGAAGCGGCCGCGTGGCGGAGGCGGGGGAGAAGCACGTGCACCTGGGTCCACACCAGCAGCGCCGTTCCCGCGGCGCACAGCGTGACGAAGGCCAGGCATGGCGGTGCCTTGAACAGGACGGACGTCCCGCATCGGACCCTTGGAGTAAAAGGAATAAATAGAATGAGATTTTTTTTCCCCTTTAAGTTGATTACAGATCTCTCATGGCCTTTTATGGCCATCATGGGCAGTGAATTCAAATCCACTGTGTCTACAACTCGGCATCGAGAACACGGGACCCAATCCTCTCCTTTAGCCTCGCTTCATTGACAATCTTACCCCAGTCGAAGTCAGGTTCCCAATTCACACCTATGTAGAGTGAGGTTAACTCTCTCCATACGAACGGCGAAAGAGACGACGTTAACAGCGGTTCACCCCAATTACCATCATCAAAATATTGCCAGGGGAAGGCTCTTATACTGAAGAGGTGAATGTTGACAAAGAATACCACAGTTCTGACGACGGAAGCTAAAGGTTGGGTCATTCAGACACCCACTGGACATCCGATGGGTCTGTGTAGAGGAGAAGAGAGGACTGGCCGTACTGAGTGAGGTTAAAGAACCCTCTGCATTTTACGGCTATCGGGGCAGTGAATTCAGATCCATTGTGTCAAGAGCTCGGTGTAGAAAGACAGGGCCCAGTCCTCTCCTTTCTGCCGCTTTAACCTTCCGCAGCCAAAGTGAGGTACCCACTCACACCTGAGTGGAGTGAGTTAAAATCGAAGTAAAGGTGCCTTTCGCAACAACAGGGCCTCGAACCTTTACCACGGGTGAACGTTGGATCGGAAGTCCAACGCTCAACCGATTGTGCCACGGTGCCTGCATGACAATAAGGGTGGGAGATCAACGATGTTGATTCAAAAAGCAAGACATTATTCAATGTACAAAGGAAAGGAAGCACGCACGCACGCGCGCGCGTGCTCACACACACACACACACACACACACACACACACACACACACACACACACACACTTG
>NC_134878.1:60033761-60226261 GCF_041734735.1 Babylonia areolata | reverse complement strand
CAACTTTCCTCGTATGTTGAATGCGGCTTGCAAACTGTCCGTATGAAAATATTATGTCACCTGCCGGATGCCTGATGTCTGCCGCTAGTTTTGTCCAATGTTATGCCAACACATACAACTCCGCAAGAACACTGCAACACACACACACACACACACACAGAGACACACAACACGTGTATATAAGAAGTCACGTTTACAGGAAATAAAACTGAAGACAACACAACGCGGAATTTATTGTGCACATTACAAAGCTGTTGCAGCATCTCACCACCGCACCCCCACCACGCCCAACCTCCCCACACACCCACACACCTTTTTTTTCTTTTTTGACACTTCTCTTTTTCTTTACTTATATCGTCGTCACACACAGGCTCCCGATGATTGTGATGTTTGTCAGTTTGGTTTTAGAAGGTAGATAGTTGATTTGAAATGTTATAGCCAGTTATTTTCCAGTACAGATGGTAGATATCAAAACAGGACCTGTAAGCATTCTGTTTCCACCTTTGTTTCAAGTGTTGACTGTTTTGTGTTATAACAACAACAACAGTAATGATAATCATTCGCCGGAACAGCAGTTGCCTCCTCTGCTGTTCTGATGGTCATAGTCGGACACGACTGACTATCATATATATATAATGATAATCATATTATCAATTATCCTCACTTTATTGTTACTGTTGTTGTTACGATCATTATCATTGTTATTATTTATAGTAGTAATACGTTTTACATTAATCATCATGTGACACAAAACCTCTTCACTCTAAAGGACAGTAATCATACCAGGGGACACCCACTAAAACTAATGAAGACATTCACCAAATCAAACCTTTTTCACACTTTTTTTTACAAACAGGTTTGTTAACTTCTGGAATAATCTGCCCAGTAACATTGTCACTGCAGGAACGCTTAACAGTTTTAAGAATCTATTAGATAAACACTGGAAGGATTATGGATTCCAAGTTAATTTCTCCATAGGAAGCTAGCCAAAAGATTAGTAACTGCGCACTCTTATATAAAGTAATAAAAAATAAAAAAAGAATAAAAAAGAAAGTCCTAACTGATCAGGCAAAAGGCTGATAAAGCCTAAAAGCCGTGACACTTGATATGATATGATAACGATAATGATGATGATAAACGGCTTTTGTGCAGGGCTTTACTTTCACGTTTGAAGAACAAAGCAACACACACACACACACACACACACACACACTTACACCACCACCACCACAACTCACGAATCAGAGTAGCAACTACAAAATCCGTCAGCATAACATCCCAGTACATTCTTGTCTTAGCAAGCGCCGGCGTGCAGATACCATGCCCCACCCGAGCAGAGAAGTCGTGAATGACCACAAACCGTTTCTTTTCCACCACACCACTCCTCCACACACACAACACCGCAAAATCCCGACAGAAGAAAACGAGGAGGCTAGAAGTGTCTCGAGCGATGACAGAAAGAAGCGGTGATGAAGTAGTGGCAAAAGTGACAACACTCACGTGGCGTCATAACTCACTTCGCGTCATCGTCTTCTCTCTCTCTCTCTCTCTTTCTCTCTCTAGTGACTGTGTGTAAACACAGCTGGGCCTCTTCCTCCCCCATTAATTTTTTTTAAATTATGCTTTCTAGGGTCATGACCTTACCGGTTTTTGTTTTTGTTTGTTTTCTCACAGAAGTACATTTAGTTTACACTTTGATGAGGAAATGAGCGACAGATAGGGTCGACAGTTTCAAGGAGGTACCAAAGTGGACTGATTCTTTTGGCCACGTTACACCACATATGCTGGGGGGAAAAGGGGGGGGGGGGGAGCAGATGACTGACCAACGCATTAACCTAACGCGCAGGTCAGGTTTTGTGATCCTACCCTTGACTTCTATGAAACAGTGATAATCTCTCTCTCTCTCCCCAATGCACACACACACACACACACACACACACACACACACACACACACACACACACACCTACGTTTAGTTTGAATGTGTTTTGCCTTGGTCAGTCAATTGGTATACGGTCTCCTCTTTACGCTCCTGGGTTTGGAGCATCTTTTCAGCCATGAGATGGGGAATGCAGATGAGGGGAGGGAATTTCTTGAAATTAACTCTTTTTATTTCTTTTTTTATTTTTTTTAATCTCTTTCTGGGTTTTGGGCTGCGTTCCCTGTCCAAGTCCTCATAAGAAAAATTGTGACAGCCGGTCTACAAAATGTTTGATTCAATAATTTGCTTCCTTTTTTTCAGTTTATTGTTTATTAATTTTTGTTGTTTGTTTTTTCACCAAGCCAGTTGCCTTGTGTGTTGCCTTTACTTTTTATTTTTTTAAAATTTTTATTATTTATTTATCTTTTAAATTTCACTTATCTGTGTGTGTCAGTGTGTGTGGCTGAGAGAGAGAGAGAGAGAGAGAGAGAGAGAGAGATGAAAAATACACGATTTCCCGTAACGAACAATGCAAAGAGCGCACTCAGATGACTCTGTGGTACAGAGAGCAGGAAGAACACTTGACACACATTATTTATTTATTTATTGATTTACCTCCAAGAATTTGTCCAGGTAGTTAGGTTCAGGATGTGTTTAGAAAAGTATCTGGTCGAGCTATTTGAAGCTTTAGGTTACTTTTGATTGCTGATTTAAAAAAACAAAAAAACAAAAAAACCTAAAATTCCTAATTCGTGTTTGTACACTTCTGCTGTTGTTGCTGTGTGCCGCGCGCGTACTATAAAAGTGGTAATATAAGGGAATGCTAGGATCTTACCCTTTTCTTGTCTCACACCGAATAAAGTACAAGATCAGCACTCTATGCTACAAATGTATTCACAAATCAGCCCCTTCCTATCTCTGTGGCTGCCTTCACCTCAACACTCCATCTCGCTCACTACGATCAGTTTCGGATCCACTCCACTTACGCATACCCAGATTCAAACTCTCGACTGTTGGCCGCCGTTCTTTCTCTGTCTCTGGACCTTGCAATTGGAATGAACTTCCTCTTTCGCTTCGTCAAGTCTCCACACTCAGTTCTTTCAAGTCTGGCCTTAAAACCCACCTCTTCCCAAAATAGCCTCCCTTCCCTGCCTCTTCCTTGTCTTTAGTTTCTCCAGTTTTAGAGTTATACGTGCGTGAGAATGACCGGTGCGAAAGCGCTTAGATTTGTCTCTGCACAAGATTCAGCGCTATATAAGTACCATTATTATTATTATTATTATTATTATTATTCTTGTAGGAGGTTTCTGGGTTATCTCTTTTACATTTATATATATTTCATATATTCTTATTCCATTGTGCAATTTTAGTAGTGTAAATTTCCCTCTGTCATTATACCTTCTTTCCCGGGAAAAGTTCAAAAGCATGTTAATTCATAAACGCAGTTGACAAGACGGGTATTACGTGACAACAAAGACGGTCTTTGGGGATGGAGACAGGAATCATACAATGCTAATGCAATGATGTGACTTATGCCACTACCTCCACACACACACACACACACAAATATATATATAGAGAGAGATATATACAGGCATTTTACACACACACAGATATATATATATATATATATATATATATCCACTCAGCAAGCATATTTAAGTCCATTGTCGTTTAAAGCACCCTATCTGTCTTTTTATAATGGCTACCATTCTTTTTTTCTTTCTTTGTGTGTGTGTGTGTGTGTGTGTGTGTGTGTGTGTGTGTTTGTCTGTTCATTTTGTTCCCCCCGGACTCCACCCCCCTCCCAATTCCCAACTCCTTCTCCCTGGCCGCCCCACACACCTTCCCCGCAGTCCCCTCCCCCTCACCCCCGCCCCCTTATTTAGAAGAGAACGGAAACAAGGAGTTCCTTTGTCATTTCCAGATCCGCTGTCTTTGTTTCAGCCTGCTGCATATTTCTTTTTCGTCCGTTCTCTAAGGAGATGACAAATATCCTTGACGTCTTTAACACCCAACATGACATTACTGATTTAGCCCCCCACCCCCCCACCCCCCACCCCCTCCCTCTCGTTCGTCATGATGTAATCCGTGTGTGAGTGTGTGTGCGTGTGCGTGCGTGCGTGCGCGCGCGCGCGCGCGCGCGTGTGTGTATGTATGTGTGATATGGAAATATGAAATAAACGTATTCCCATAAGAGTGCACTCAGATGACTCCTTGGTCCAAAGAGCAGGAAGGAACTGCAACCGACAGACGTCTGCTTGTTGACCCACGTTCCATGCATCTCGGAAGATCTAATTTAGTGCGAGATCTAAGGCAGATTTGCATAATCATGCTGGTATTTGTTGACTGACTGGGGGGTACTTCAAATCTTCTAGCAGTGTCTGACATGTGGAGAGATAGTGTTAAAAAAAGAAGAAGAAGAAGAAGAATGAAAAAAAAGAAAAGCCTGTCGCATACTGTGTTTGCTGGAGAAACAACAACAACAACAAAAACACTTCAGTCGAATACCACGCTTGCAAGGACAGGCATGGAGATTTTAGATTTAACTTAGCATGCAGGGAGCGTTAAGGCGTGCGGACTGATCCATATATACCTACTTTGCACCACATCTGCTTAAAATACGACGAAAAGACACCTCGACCTGCCCCGGCATAAACCCAAACGCGCTTGTCAGGCCTTGACAGCTGGCTGTAGGTTTGTATCAAACAATATCACAAAACAGAATAGAATCAAACGAAACGAAACGAAACGAAACGAATTTTTATTTCACGAGGGTAGTGAAGTAAGCACAGCTTTTTTTTTGTTTCCTTAAAAAATTTTTTTTTTTACATCCAGCAAAAGGGCAAAAAAGAAAGAAAAGCGGAAAAAAAAGCAATGGCAAAATACACACACACACACACACACACACACACACACAAAATTACACATGAAAATAAAGCGCATAAATATTAATATGTACACAACCGAAGTTCGACACAGCAACACATATTATCATTGAACACACACACAGACACACACACACACACACACACACACCAAAGAGAATGCTTGGCAAACTAAATATTCCTTGAGAGTGATTTTGAATCCGTTATGAGTTAGAGTGGTACGCAGACTGAGATTGATTTAAATCCATTATGAGTTGGAGTGTTACGCAGAATGGATGGCAGTGAGCTCCATAATTTGGGGACAGTTTCAGTTTCAGTTTCAGTTGCTCAAGGAGGCGTCACTTCGTTCGGACAAACCATATACGCTACACCACATCTGCCAAGCAGATGCCTGACCAGCAGCGTAACCCAAAGCGCTTAGTCAGGCCTTGAGGAAAAAAACAAAAAAACAAAAAACAAAAACAAAAAAACAAAACAAACAAAAACAAACAAACGGGGGAATAAATAATAGATAAGCTCACATAAATAAATAAATAAATGAATAATAATTATAATATAGAAAAAGGTAGTAGTAATAATAATAGTAATACTAATAAAATGATTAAAAAAAAAAATTTTTAAATAAATAAATAAAATAATAAATAAATAAGACAACAATGGTGATAAATAAGCGAATAAATGTAAAACATGAAGACAGACATTCACACACACACCCACACATGCACAACAGAAATGCACCAAACATGCAGTTTCACAGATATGAAAGCACAGTCAAATACATATAAACGTACATGAGCTCCAACACACACAAACACACACACACACACACACACATTACCTTGCACCTCCTCTACCCCTCTCCTCCACACACTCATTTCTAGTCTACGTATCGCAGCTTCCACGGCACACACACACACACACACACACACAGAGATGAACACTTACTTGTACAAGCACACACACATACGCCCATGTCTCCCACCCCCAACCCCACACACATATATACAAAGATATATATATATATATATATATATATATATATATACATATGTACATATATATATATATATATATATATATATATATATATACGTTCCAATATCCTGTTGCTCCTACAGTGTAGGCATGCATATACTCACATACCTCATCCTCTACCCCACCTCCCCCCGCACTCCCACCTCCTCTCTCTCTCTCTCTCTCTCACACACACACACACACACACACACACACACACACACGTACACAGATCTCTCCTGACACTTGTGTACACTTACACTCTCGCGCATTCACAAACGCACTCAAAAGCACAGACCCACACATCCACACAAACACACACGCACAGAGGCTGCCACTGACTGGCCGCAAGAGGGATGGGAAAAGATCTCTGATGCCAAAAAAGTGGCGTCTAGCGTGTTGCTCAGTCTATTGTATTTGGAAAGGCCCACAGAGACTCTGTTCCGTTTTGAAGAAATTTGCGCAATGTTGGTTTGGAAATGATGTCGATATTTGTTTGATTTGCAAAGCATCGTGCTCTACCTTTCATGTTAGAATTGCGGCCGCTCCCTCTCTCTGCTTTTATTTCTTTGAGGCGATCGATGGTGTGATGGCCTTGTACCTGTTCTTTTTGGTATTCTTTGATTTTTCTGAGGATTTCCGATTTTCCTAGATGTAGGCCGCTCGTTGGTGTTGCGTTACCAGCAAGTCTGTCAGCTCGCTCATTTCCCTTAACACCTGCATGTCCCGGGCAGTATGACCATGTGAGTTTTTTAATCTGAAAGTTGCGCATTGCCTTATGCCACTCTGGGCTTCCCATTCCGTTTTCAATTTTCTGTATGAGGTTCATTGAGTCGGTTAGAATCATGGCATGTTGGTTTCCGGGCGTATGGATGGACGATAGCCACTGGAGGGCATGTGTCGCAGCTTCAACTTCCATCGTTAGGCTGGAGGTTGTGACTTTGTAGGCAGCATTCTCTTCCCAAATTGTTTTCCCATTTTGTTTCGCAGTGAATCCCCAACCAGACTGGTCTTTGGTGACTGAGCCATCTGTGTATATGATGATGTCCTCTTCTTTACTGTTTTCTTCTATGAGTAGCTTCACTTCCGCATCAGTTTTGCCCTCTGGCCATTCCCGACAATGTCTTCCTAGAGTGGGTGAAATGACTGTGTTGAATAGATGGTTGAGGTTTTTGGGGACAGTGAAACTGTAGCCCAGTTCCCTGTCTTCGTTTATGCTTAGGAACTTTTGAGAGCTTTTTTGGTGGAAGGACAAAAAGTACGAGAAGATGTCGACAAACTATTGATATAATTTTCATTTTCCACACAAGTTACTTTCTGACGTTTTGCAATGGCAAGGTTATCACAGTTATCAGTACTTCAGTTCAGTTACTGAAGGAGGCGTCACTGCGTCCGGACAAATCCATATACGCTTCACCACGTCTGTTAGACAGATTCCTGACCCGCAGCGTAACCCAAAGCACGTACTCAGGCCTTGAGGATAAATAAGAAGGAATGAAGTAAAAATAAGACACAAAAATAAACAACATGAAATGAGCCTCAACCACGAATGATGTCACGCCCACAATGCCCTGACCCTATTATGTCTGCCAGAGTCAAAACAAGACAAGACATGTTTATTACAGGAAAACCTCGTGGGGGTACATGAAAGGCGTTACGTAAGATGTGAACCGCATTTGGCATTGTCCTCGCGACCAGTAACAACGGCCATACCGAGCGGTCGGTGGAATGAGTCACATGAGACAGCTGTGAAACAGTGGTGATCCTTGTTTTGCTGATGACAATGGAAAGTAAAGCTCCTCACAGGACGCGAACTGGGCACGATGTAAAATGGCGGAGACAGACGGAAAAGTGTTCGTGTGCCGTCCGGAGTGATGGATGACCCCTCTACCCCCCCTTCCCCCATTCATTTATGCTGACCCCGTTCTCTTTTTCTTTTCTTTTTTTCTTCTCCCCCCCCCCCCCCTTTCCCGCCCCCCTCTTTTTTTTTCTTTTCTTCTCTCATTTGCTTCGGTTTTCCTCCCCTCCTTTAACCCCTTGACTGCCGCTGACAAAAATGTGTACGTCAGTGATGGGCCGTCATCAACTCACTGAGTCAAGACCGTGAACTTGCAGTCAGGACTGATGTCAGTCGCCAGTCTTTGTCTAGAGTTCTTTTTCTTTGGATGGCGTTACTTTGGACCAGCAAAGACAAGTTTCACCACTTAGAAGTTAGATGTACATGAAATGAAGTTATTACCCTTCAAATTCATGCTACACTGATGATCTCATTTCACCGATGTTCAGCGGTTAAGGAGTTGTTGAGAGAAGGCCTTTTTTGTACGTTCTCTTCTCTCTCTCTCTCTCTCTCTCTCTCTCTCTCTTTCTCTCTCTCTCTCTCTCTCTCCTCTCTCTCTCTCTCTCTCTCTCTCTCTCTCACTGGTGTCGTGGTGAGGCTCTTGCTCTGTCTGTATCTGCATGCACACTCCACAGCAGGGTTGCACAAGCGATCCTTGCAACGCTAAATTTGCTTAGCATAAAAAAACATTCCTGTGTCTTAAGGAGTTACTCAGTTTATATGTTCTGTTTCCGGGTTTTTCCTTCTACCCAGATTCTCTTCATGCCTTATACAGGTGTACTGTGAATTTCATTCTGTATTCACGTTCGTTCCTGTATCCTTTATTTGTTTAAAAAAGTGTATACATACAGATTTTAAAAAACATATTAGTCTTTACTGACTCGGTATCTGTGGACAGAAATGTTTTATTCATTCAAATTCATTCACTAATATTTTGTTTTAAAAAATCATCGAAAGATAACTGTCTATCTTTTGCGACGATGTTAAAATTGCGCTGGTCGTTGGCTGGGCAGTTAAAAAAAAAAAAAAAAAAAAAATCTGTATCTCTCGCTTCTTTTCAGGATCTCTGTTTTCTTCTTTCTTTGTATGTCTCCCCCCTCCTCACCTCTCTCTCTCTCTCTCTCTCTCTCTCTCTCTCTAATTCATTGACATGAAGTTTGTATTGCGCACTGTACCATGTCAATTCTGATTTTCTGTTAATTCCCGTCAGTGGAGTTTGGTTTGATAAGTGGCTGTTTTAGCAAGTTACATAACTTGCGATGCATCCCTACGTTTCTTCCTTCCTTCCAGCCAGTCACACACACACACACACACACACACACACACACACATTCTGATGATGTATGCTGCATGTCGTGGGTAATATATTAGTCTGGTTTAAGTGAGGTGTGCTTTAACCTGTCTAGTCTGTCTTTCTCAGGTACATTTGCGTCCTTTGTTGCAGAGAACACACGTAGACGTTTACGTGCTGACCAACGCCCTTGTTGGGTGCTCCTTAATATATATCACGATTCTGGGTCACTGAGGGTGATATGCTTACAAAAAAAATATATATATATTAAACAGATTTTTTTTAATCGCCCTCTTGGCCTCTGTCTACTTAACCCTTCAGAATGTCTGTCTAATCCCCCTACCACCTTTCCTATCCCCTCTTCCCCATCCTTCAGCCACGGTGAGTCTTTCGCCACCCCTCTTTTTTTTCTCTCTCAAGATATACGCTCACACACACACACACACACACACACGCACACACACAGAGTACAAATCGACAGATCTCCACATCGACAGATCTCATCGTCTATAGATCTATACATCATTAGGTTAGAGAGAGAGATATAGAGAGAGATAGAGAGACAGAGACAGACAGAGAGAGACACACACACAGAGACTGAAAGGCAGAGATATATGATAGAGATAGAGACAGAGAGACTGATAGAGAGAGAAAGAGAGAGACAGAGATAGAGATAAAAATAGAGACAGATCTCGAGAGGTAGATGTGGGTCACCGGATAAGAAGGGGGAAATAAAGAAATAAAAACAGAAACAGATTAATGGATGAAAGAAAGAAATTGAAATGATGGAAAGAAAACGATATATATATATATATATATATATGTATATATATATCAGTGAGATGTACACCCCAACCCCACCCCTCCCCTCCTCCACGCCCATGACAACGGAAGGGAGCAAACCAAGATAGCGTTACGAAAGCAATTTCTCGATAGCCTCCCCTAAGTGCACTTCCGATATACCATCCATGCACCCTCTCGATCTTCCTCCCACCAACCCCCCCACTCCCCACCCCTCGCCCCACACAAACATACCATGTACGCACGCGCATATGCACACACGATCGGTCGAGAATCTTGCTTTTAGTTTTAATTATCTTAAGTTTCACACCTATTGCAGTCGTCAGTGGAGAAAAATTACAAAATAATGATCCAATGCCCAGAACAAACATTTCCAAAACAACAGTGTCACATTGAAGTTGAGAAAATACAAACGGTTTTTAACGCCAAAAGAGTATCAGTCCAGACAACATCTCAATTCAAATTTAATAAGCTCACTGAAGTTCACTGAGTACAGCTAAAATGACCCCGCCCCCTCCCCCCCTCCTTTGAGCATAATATTACAAAAATTAAAAATTAAAAGCCAGACAACATATGTAAATTTATTAAAGTTCAGTACAGCTAAAATGACCCCCCCTCCCCCCTCTCTTTTGAACATAATTATTATTACCAAAAAATGATGAAAACCGATCTAGAAACAAATATTTTTTCATGCACATATTAACCTTTTCACGGCTGCTTTGCCTCAGCTGCTCATTCATTTACAACAAGACCCCCCCCCCCCCCCTCTCTCTCTCTCTCTCATGTATTATTTTGTCTGCGTGTTTGTGTGGGTGTGGATGCGCGCAGGGGGAGATAATTTCATTAACTTGGCCTCCATGTCCTCGTCACTGGCAAGTGACCCACTTCCTGCCGGCTACGTTCAGAGTTATAATTGCCCGTTCTGGCACTTCCTCGCTGGAACATAGATCAAGCGCAGACACGCCTTGAGGGCACCTCTTTCTTTGCACGTACTGCGAAACGAGAATTGGAGAGCGAAGATGTGTTTGTGATCTTGTGACTGTGTCACCGAGATCTTTCTCCAGAAGTGACTTCTGTTGCAGGGGAGGGAGGGACGCGCCTACAAAATGGACACGGTAAAATTTCGAAACTTATGGCTGTCAGTTGCGAAGGATGTGATTTACTGTGTGGTTTGCAATGATAAATAAAAGTGCACCCCAAACTGGTCCATCGCAAGGGTAGGCAGTTGATGGCTGTGACTTGTGTGAGAGAGCGAAAGTTAGCATGAGATGCCGGATGAGGCACTCCGGATTTAACAAAATGTTTGTACACCAGTAATATCACAGCTCAGCCTATTTTAGATACACTCTCTTGATTACGTTCTCGTTTCCTGCTCTCTGTCGTGTTCACCTGTTCAAGTTTTGGGAGGTCGAAAAATGCTTTGTATCCGGTTTTATTGAGTGCCATGCTGTTTGTTGGCTGCTGAAGTCTGCACACAGGCATGGTGAATATTCAAGCAGACCAAGAAACAGGCCCACACCGAATGACTTTCAGTACATAGAGTAAGCCAGCTCCAGAATGAATCCAAAGCAAAACCCAAATATTTGTTGTTTTTTTTACTTCTGGTACCACAGATAACTTTCAGGATATTACCAGAAGTTTACTCCAGGCAAATAATTGAGAATGCATGATGCACAGGCACACATTTATACATGTATGCATGTGTACACACACACACACACACACACACACAAGTTTCAAGTTTTCAAGTTTTAATTATCCTTTCACTCCTATTGGAGTATGGAGGATTACTGCAAAATAATGTTTTTGTGCCCAGAACAAACATTTCCAAATACACAAGAATGTCACATAAAAGTTGAGAAAACACAAATGTCTTTTAACTCCAAAAGTATAACTGGGCAACATTTGTA
This sequence comes from Babylonia areolata, assembly GCF_041734735.1. Lineage (NCBI taxonomy): Eukaryota > Metazoa > Mollusca > Gastropoda > Neogastropoda > Buccinidae > Babylonia > Babylonia areolata. Next base: position 60,214,599 of record NC_134878.1, on the reverse strand, counting down.
TATCTAATCATCTTACTTACAGCTAAAATGACTTTTTTGCCTCCTTTGAGCATATTACAAAAGTTAAAAACCGATTTTGGAGACAAATATTTTTTAGGAACATATCTATTTCATAACTGATCATAATTGGGACATTCCATTATAAAATGAAACTCATCACCAATCACAGACATGTTAAAAACCTTACAAAACCGTAACTCTCATGGTATACCTTTGTGTTTCCCTGTTTCTATTTCCAGCTTATGATTACTACTTCGAAATCTGAAGAAGCTGATAACATAATTATCAGGCATTTGACATATATTTTTCTCTACCAAATCCACTTTTGAAATTTTGATAAAACAAACATTTACTACTCGCCTCTAGAGCATGTCTCCATAGATTTTGAAAACTATCTCTCAAAGCAATGTTAACATTCTTGCAGAAAGATTCCCTCTCCAAGAAGAATTGACCATCCCAAACACAGTCATACCCTGCTTCTATTAAAATTTGTCTGATACAACTCATCCACTTTGAAGAATAAATACCATTTTGATATAAGTCAAGTAATATCAAATACACACACACACACATACACACACACACATACACACACACACACACACACACCATCGCCACTGCCAGCACAACAATTTACAAAGACACATACACACACACACAACCCCCCTACCCCCTGCGCGCCCCTCCTCCCCCCAACCCCTCTCCCCACATTACATCATAGCACTCCCTCATGATTAACTTTTGTTGTTTCACAGTTGAACGAAAATGCTATCACTATCAGAGATTGACTGAGTGGTCTGTTAAATGACTATTCACAGACATCAAGATCAAAATTATGGGATCATAATGGAACCTATCACAGTATCAGAAGATAAAATAAGTTTTCTTGGGAATTGTAAGAATAAAAATGGTTAGGCTTATGATATCAGAATAATATGTTCGAGCATCTTGCCGACACATTTTATAAAAGTCTTTAATTACACATACTTAACCGTGACCCACTAGTGCAGACTCTATTGTTGTTGATGTTGATTTTGTGAGTGTGTGTATGTGTGTGTGTGTGTGTGTGTGTGGACATTGTTGTGTTGTGGTGGCAATGATGATGGTGTATGTGTGGTGATGGTGTGTGTGTGTGTGTGTGTGTGTGTGTGTGTGGACATTGTTGTGTAGTGGTGGCAATGATGATGGTGTATGTGTGGTGATGGTGTGTGTGTGTGTGTGTGTGTGTGTGTGTGTGTACATTGTTGTGTAGTGGTGGCAGTGATGATGGTGTATGTGTGGTGATGGTGTGTGTGTGTGTGTGTGTGTGTGGTGATGATCTGTGTGTGTGTCTAAATATGTATGTGTGTATATATATGTGTGTATGTCACTGTGTGTGTGTGTGTGTGTGTGTGTTTGCCAGTGTGTGTGTGTACATGCGTGCATGTGTGTGTGTCACTCTGTGTGTGTGTGTGTGTGCCAGTGTGTGTGTACATGCGTGCCTCTGTGTGTGTCAGCGAGTGTGTATGTGCATCAGTGTACACGCATGTGCACCTTCGTGATCTCTCCGTGTGTCCTGGTTCATCCACCGCTCGGAATAAATGTGAAGAAAAAAGAGGGACAAGAAACTGGGAAAGGATCTGCAGCAGAGTAGGGACAGGCTTCCACTGTGATGACTGTGATGTGTGTGTGTGGATATTGTTGTGGTGGCACATGTGATATTGTGTGTGTTTTATATTATTTTTTATATTATAGTTATTATTTATTTATTTATTTACTTATTTATGTATGCTTATCTATTATTTATTCACCTTTTTTTTTCTTTTTTTTTTCTCAAGGCCTGACTAAGCGTGTTGGGTTACGCTGCTGGTCAGGCATCTGCTTGGCAGATGTGGTGTAGCGTATATGGATTTGTCCGAACGCAGTGACGCCTCCTTGAGCTACTGAAACTGAAACTGAAGCTGATTTTTGTCACCACTTTCCCCCTTCATTGATGTTAATTGTTAGTGCTCTTGGCTTCTGTCCTCAGTAGGTAGAGTGCAATATACACATATACCCATTATTACTATCCTTTATATCATTAATTAGATTTCTTTCTTTTTTCCTTCTTTTTATGGTGTACGCTACAACAATATAATGATCAAAGTCATTATGATTATGATGTTGAGAGTGTGATGTCCTTCCTACCATGGATCTTTATTTACTTGTTTAGATGCGTTCAGTATGGAATTTGTATATTATTATGTTTTGTTTTGGGTGTAGGGGTGGATTAGTTGTTTTTTTTTAATAGTTTTCACGTTCTTCTTTATAACAAGTCTTTAGGCAAATATCTGTATTAGTGTATATTCCCTGTTTCAGACATTAAAGCAATTGATTGATTGCTTGATTTGATTGATTGATTGATTTGTTGATGTGTAATTTAAACTTTCAAGTACTTTGTAAAACAGCTTGATGTGGTGGGCTGAGACAGTATTCTGGCTGGTGTTGGTTGAGGTGACTGTTAGCACTGAGTAAATGGGGTAGGGGTTCGGGGTTGGCTGGTTATAGAAATTTTACTTGTGATTATGATTTCTATGTATATAATTCTTCTTTTTATTGTATTTTACTCATGTGATGTGCCTTGAGGATTGCTGTTTCAAGGGAAAGAAAATTTTAATTTCTTTTTATTTATTATCATTATACATTTAAATGATAATAATAGTAATAATTATGATAATAATGATAATAATTATTATTCTTGTTCTTCTTCTTCTTCTTCTTCTTCTTATTATTATTATTAGTAGTAGTAGTAGAAGTACTATTAAAATGATTATTATTATTATTATTATTACTATCATCATCTTCATCATTTTAATATTGTTAATGATGTTGTTATTATAATTATTGTTATTATGCACACGAGTGGGCTTTTATGTGTTTGACCATTTTTACTCTGCCATGTAGGCAGCCATACTCTGTTTTGGGGGGTATATTATTATCATCAGTATTGTTATTATTGTTGTTTTTATTTTTAATATTATCATTATTGTATCCCAGACCTCAGTGACCAGCACTCTGCTGGAGGAACGAGTGGCCATGTACCTGCAGGCTATCGAATACGCCACTGCCGCCAATGATGGCGCTCGGAGACAGGCCTTGGAAAAGGATATCCAGGTATTGGTGGTGAGAATGTGTGATGGGAGAGCAGGTAACTGGAGTTTCAACGACATAATAACCTGGTTAAACCTGAATGCAACTGACTTACTAAAATCCTGTCTTGTGTGTGAGTGTGAAACACCCGTTTTTGCAGCTGATAAAAGCTAAAAAGGACATTGAAAAAAACAAAACAAAAACAAAAAACAAAAAAAAACAACTTGTCCTTTGGGCAGTAATGAGAGAATTTTGAATGCAGTCCTGTTACCTTGGAAAAAGAGATGAGAAGCAAAGAAAAAGCATCAAACGTGGATGAACATGTTGAAGCTCAGGCAGCAGCAGGGTGTGTTAGCCCATGCTTTCTTGCAATCCCACATTTGGTGTCATAGACTGTACCATGTCAAACCGATGCATACTAAGCCTATTTGTTTGCTCTGCTTGGCCAAATTTCACGCGGCCAACAGTGAAAAGATGACCGGTCCGCTCATAGCCAATCAAACGTCTCTAAAAAGCTATGTGTAGCCCATGCTTTCTCACAATCCCACACTTTCTCTCAGTTGAGAGAAAGCACTGGAGGGGAACAACGACACTTTCTCACACTCCCACACTTTCTCTCAAAGTCTTGCTTTTTATCAAAGTGAGGGAAATCATGGGACAGCGAGAAAGTGTGGGGTTACAGGGTGCTTAGAACAACCTGATCCAGGAGCTTGGTTTTCATTGAGCTCTCTTCAAGTTCAAGAAATGCATTTGGCTAATAAGGGAGCAAGAAATGGACATAGTAGAGGGTGATCTCATCAAACAACTACCTCGGTTGAGAAGAGTTCTGCTAAAAAATTGGTAAAATTTGCTTGCAAAGTCAAAAGTTTCGCTCTGTCATGAAAAATGAAAAAAAAAAAAAAAAAAAATGGGAGAGAGAGAGAGGAAAAAGAAAAAAAGAGAGAAAAGGTTTTGCAGCGTGAAGCATGCAAAATTCGGGTCTGTGAATTTACACATTGACAAATAGGTTTATGCTTTTTTTTTCTGTTCTTTCAGTGCAAAGTTTGCATGTGAGTTTTGCATCTTTTTTCCAGGTCATTTAAATTTCACCTTAGGTCTGAAGGCAGGTTTGATGAACCTCCAAATAGAATAAAGTTAAATCCACTCCAAACTTGCTGTCTACTCCATACAGTGCATGTAAAGAGTTGAATTGTTACACTGTCTGTATTTCAGATCCTGATGGATTTAATGGAGCGAGTCAGCATGGGGCAGGTTGTTCCTGCCAACGCCGTGCCCCCGCCGCTCCAGGTTCACTCTCATGCAGGTGGGAACGGGTAATAGTGATGATGATATGTGATTGCCAATGTGTTCTCATGGATCATGGTGTGATGGTATATGTGACTGTCACTGTGTGTGTGTTTGTGTGTGTAGGAAGGAATTTTTGTTTAATGTCCCGTCACACATATCGGTGATTGAAGACATTTTGTAAAAGTATTTATGAATACATCTGAGTATTATCGGTTAGAAGGGGTGGGAGGGTTTGGGGAAACTGGGCAAATGAGGGTAAAAATGTGGGTGAAATTTGAAAGAAAAACAAAACAAACAAACAAACAAAAAAAAAACCCCTCTAAATACAGTTACAGGAAATTACTTAAAGGACTTCGTAAAAGAGAAGTCGTTAAACTGACAAGCGAAACAACTGATAATGAATGCAAAAAGTCAAAAACATCAACGTTCTCAGTCACTTGTGAAGACACACTTTCGTGTACAAAAGGCTTCATCAAGCTACAGTGAAAAATTATATGCTCAATTGTCAGGTTATTAAAGCATATACACTTGACATTAGAACAATACTTGGTCCGTAATGAATTTGATAATAGTCTGAGAGCTAAGCTCAGAATTGGTCTGCGAATCGGACCAAAGTCTGAGAGAGTCAACTGACGAGGTTTTAGACTTGAATTCAAGCACCTATAAAAGTCTCTTTCTAGTATATTGCTTATTTCCTTGTATGACAATGGGCAATATACTTTTATACTATCTATATGATTTTTTGCTCCCCTTTTTGCTGCCCTATCTGCTTGGTCGTTATAACGGAATCCAGTGTGGGATGGTATCCAACAAAAATCAACATTTGTACCCTTCACAAATAGGGAGTGCAATAAATACCTAATTTCAAAAAATAAATCTTCTCTTTGATTATTCTCAAAAAGGAGCAAACCTTTTAAGACAGATTGAGAATCAACACAAAATAGGATATTACTTATTATGATTGGTATATCAACAAGATGATTTAAAGCCATAAGGATGGCCACCAATTCAGCTGTAAAAATTGAATGTCCCTTACCTAAATAATATGATTTTTCTGTTTTTAGGTGTGTGTGTGTGTGTGTGTGTGTGTGTGTGTGTGTGTGTGTGTGTGTGTGTGCATGCTCATTCTTTCTTTCTTTAATTTGACCTCAAGGCTCAAGACTGGTTGTTTGTCTGTACTCAGGTACAGAAATTCACTGTTCTTTTTTTAAACTTTTTTTTTTGTGTGTGTGTGTGTTGATTTTATAGTTTTGTAGACTTTTTAATGCTTTTTTTCATAGAACTTCTGAGTTTTCTTTATGTTAATTTTACAGATCTTTTTAGATTTTTTAACTTTATATATATATATATATATATATATATATATATATATATATTTTAGAACTGATGAGTCTTCTATTGAATTAAATATCATTATGACTGTATTTATTTATACAACTGATGAGGGTTTTTTATTTTATTTTACAGAATCATTTACTGATTTCATACTATTAAATGGATGTGTGTATGCATGTTTGTGGGTGTTAATGTAGCAGTATTATATTCATTTATCATCTTTTTCACTAATATGTAATATTTTTATATATCTTTTTGCGATTTTGATAATTTCTTTTCAAGGCAGGTGTGGTGTGCACATATGAATCAGGATCACAGGAGGAAGGTGGTAAAATGGTTAAGACGCTTATCTGCTGAAAGTGTCCATGGGGTCTGGGTTCAGATACCAGTCTCACCCTTTCTCCCCAAGTTCAGAAAATCAAACTCAGTGCCTCATCATTCAGATGAGATGATAAACCGAGGTACCTTGTGCAGTATGCACTTGGTGCACAGAAAAAGAACACATGGCAACATAAGTGTTGTCCTCTGGCAAAATTCTGCAGAAAAAATCCAGTCAGATAGGTATACAAATTATATATGCATGCACTAAATAATGTGTTGGGTTATGCTGCTGGTCAGGCATCTGCCTAACAGATGTAATATAGTGCATGACTAGTCCGAACACAGTGATGCCTCCTTCAGAAATTGAAACTGAAGCTGTATATGGATCAGTCTGCATGCTTTGACTCTTCCTTTTAACTGAGACTGAAACGTGATGAATTGCTGATGTGAAAACTGTGCTGTGTTTAGGAGATCCCCTGGCCAACCCACTGGGAGAGCTGTCATCACGCCTGGCCGACTATCACAAGGCGCTGTACTACGCTGACATTGAGATGGTCGGGGAGAACCGAACCAAACAGATTCAGACACTCCAGAGGGGCTTGCAGGTAAACATTTGTGTGTGTGTGGTGTGTCTGTGAGTTTGTGTGAGTGAGCCTGTATCTCTGAATGTGTTTGTGAGTCTGAGTGAATCTGCAGGTGAGGGTATGTATGGGTGTTTGTGAGTCTGTGACTCTAACAACTTCGCCTTGGCAGCTTGTCCCATTTGGGATTAAAAAAAAACTTTTTTTGCTGTCCCCCCATACATAGCCACACCTGGGTTCGTCCATTGCAATCCAAGTTTTTGCAGTTTAGAATAAACCATAGACGTTTCGTCACCAGGAGGCCACCCCATAGAGGAGATTCTGCACTGCAGCTGAGCCCACTTCAGCAGTGTTCAGTAGTGTCTGTCTCATTTAACATACTTAGGACACCACATACTAAGCCCCTACTGAGGTAATTGTCCTTATGTCTTCATAGTTGTGGAGTGATGAGTGAAAAGCAGATGTTATTGAAACAGTTTGTGAGAAAAATATGCAGTAAAATAAATAGATAAAATGAATGTACTGCAGGTGATTCTACAGTGGTTATAATTCCTCAAAGAAACAAACAAAAAATATCCCAAAGTCAGCACTCTTTCTCCTTGGAACAAACTGCCCTTCTCAGTGCGTCACATGGATTCCCCAATTAAGTTTGCGATAAAAAGTCTCTCAGAACACACTTCTCCCTTTTTGCCTGCCATCTTTATGATTAACGTGCTTCTTGGGCTTAGGGTGGTCATGTGTGGGTGTGTTTGTGTGTGTGCTTTGTGTCCCTACCCTTGTTTGAGTATGGAGTACTTGACGTATGTACGTTTATATTTGTATAACTTCTATTGTAAAAACCACAAGCTGGGAGGTGAGCATCAAATCTGAATTATTATTGTTGCTATTATTGCTATTATTATCATCATTATTTTCTGCTTTATTATCATTATCGTGTTGTTATTAGGTGATCCAGAAGCTTCAGGAGAAGGCTCAGGCTGGCTATCCCATCAGAGCTGAAGAAATCCCCCCTCCAGTACCTCTACCCACTGATGATGGTACAGTGTGTGTGTGTGTGACTGTGTGTGTGTGACTGTGTGTGTGTGTGTGTGTGTGTGTGTGTTTGTGTGTGTGTTTGACTGTGGGTGTGGGTGTGTGTGTGTGTGTGGATGTGTGTGTGTTTGTGTTTGCATGCGCACACTTGCAGAAATGCATGTGTGTGTCCATGTATTTGAGTGTTTGCACATGAATGTGTGTATTTGTTTTAGTATCTAGTGTTCGTATTTGGTGGATTTTTCTATGGAATGTTTTTTGAAAGAGACAACCCTTTTGTCACCATGCATTGATTTGTGCATGTTTTATCAGTGTCAGATTCTGCTCACCTGTCTCCAGAGTTTGTGGTGGACCCCAAATCAGTGATAAATGAGCGCATCGCACTGTACTACCAAGCCATAGAAGTGGCAGATGAAGATAAAAAGAACGTCCGCGTCAAAACACTGAAGGATGGTATTGAGGTACGTGACATGTGGCTCATGTGTGTCAGCAAATCTGAGTTCCTTTTGTCGCCCGGGTCTGTACATTTTTATTGTATAGTATCGCATTATATTTTGTCACAACATATTTCTCTGTGTGAATTTTTGGCTGCTCTCCCCAGGGAGAGCGTGTTGCTACAAAGCATTCTGTGGTTCATGGTGGAGTTTGTGTTGAATGACAGTGCACATCAAAATGTAAAATCAGTGCATGATTTTATGCATGGATTACACTCGTAAGTGGTTACTTTTTATAATGTTAGCTTTTTTTTCAGTTCTGTATGTCTCAGAGTTTTGTTTCTTATCATCAAAATGCTTGCTTACAGAGCACAGAACGCACGCTTCTGTTTTTTATTTTTAAAAATTGTGTTAATTTCACCTCGAAAACAAACAGTTACTTTGGTGTCCATAATCACAAAAAAATTGCAGATAGGTAGTTTATTCACATGACTTAAATGCTTTGAAATTTGAAAGCAATCAATTTTGTAGTTCAGGAGTTACCACTATTTCTGCACACGTTCACATGCACACCTGGCTGCACAGATGGTCAGGTTTACTCACAGGGTAGACAAAGAGTTAAAGAAATGATGGGGAAAAGACCAAAGTGTTTGTATTATGTCTGCAGAAGCTGCATTTCTTGCTGAAGCGGGCAGAAAACAACATCCCCATCTACAAAAAAGACCTGCCGTGTTCTCCAGCCCTTGGACCCAAGTTCCGTAAGTTGAAATTTAGCAGAACAGTGTTTTGATTCCATGATGAAAGAAGTCAATGAAGAGATGAACTGGTCTTTAATGTGGGTGGGTGTATGTGTGTTCTGAAACCCTCCATGCTATAAAAGGGGTCAGTGGTTGATTAGAATGTTGACTCTTGTGTGTGTGATTGTGTGAATATGTGATTGCATGTGTGTGTGATCAAGTATGTGTTTGTGGGAATGAGTGATTGTGTGTGTATGTGTGTTTTTGATTGTATGTGTGTGTGTATGTGCATGTGTATGTGTTTGTGTGTGTTTATGCATATGTGTGTATGATTCTATGTGTGTGTGTGCCTGTTTGATTGTGTGTATGTGTGTGTGTGTGTGCTGAAATCCTCCTTGCACCAAAAGGTTATTTAAATTCTTGAATCTTGTTTATGTGTGATTTTTGTTTGTGTGTGTATGATCTTACATGTATGTCTGTACGTGATAATCTGAGTATGTATGTGGTGTGTGTATCCGTGTGTGTGTGTGTGTGTGTGTGTGTGCATGTATATGTATGTGTGTGCCTGCATGTCTGTGCATGTATATGTATGCACGGTGCATGCATGTGTGTGTTTGTGTATGTGTATGCATGCATGTGTGTGTTTGTGTATATGTATGCATGCATGTGTGTGCGTGTGTTGTGGTGCAGGCAAGGAGACGGAACAGTATAGGAAGACGGTAGAACTGCTGACGAAGATGAGTGGCCTCAGCACCAGAGCAGCCAAACTGGCCAGGGATCGGGGGGACTCCGGGAAGGAGAGACAACTCCTGCACAACGCCAAGGTGACAGTCTGAAAACATACACAGAATTGTGCACATCTGTGCACTTGTGTTTGTAGGGGGTGGGTGGGTGGAGTGTGGGGGCTGCAGTGGTAAACTCTGGCAGTTTATGTGTGTGTGTCTGTATGTGTGCGTGTATATATGTGCATATGTGTATATGTATGTCATGGGAGATGGTGTTTGTGTGTGAATGTGTGTGTATGTTATATGAGGCAGCTTATGTGTGTGTGTGTGTGTGTGTGGTTTAGCATGCATGAATCAATATGCCTTGAAGGAGGAGGGTGGCAAAATGTTTAAGACGCTCAGCTGCCAATACAGAGAGTCCGTGAGGGCGTGGATTTGAATTCTGCTCTGGCCCTGGAAAATCAAACTGAGCATCTAGCCTTGCCGATTAGACGATAAACCGAGGTCCCATGTGCAGCACGCACTTGGCGCACTGAAAAAAGAACCCATGGCAACGAGAGTGTTGTCGTCTGGCAAAATAATATAAACAGAAATCCACTCTGATAGGTACACAGATACATAAGCATGCATTCAAGGCCTGACAAGCATGCTGGGTTATGCTGCTGTCAGGCGTCTGCCTAGCAGGTGTGGTGTAGTGTATATGGTTTGTCGGAAATCAGTGAGGCCTCCTTGAGAAACTGAAACTGAAACTGATGCCTCCTTGAAACTGCAACTGTCTGTCACCAGATGCTGGACCAGGCACTGAAGGCCTTCGAGGCAGGTGAACCTCTGGACATGTCAGCCTGCCCCTACTCCCTGGCCGACATAGAGAGACTGGCTGATGAGGCGGGGGTGCCAGGTGGGATCCTTTCCCTTCGTTTTTCTGTTCTTTCTTTCTTTCTTTCTTCATTTAGTGATCTATTCATTTTTGTTATTTATTGATTGATATGTAGATTGATTTCTTTTTTGTTGTTGTTTTTGTTTATTATCATTTCACATAAACACAATTTGTACAAGAATACAGTTTGTGTGTGTGTGTGTGTGTGTACGTAAATTTCCTTATCGTCATATTATCAGATGTTTTTCCATATGTCTTTTTTCTTGTTGTTGAATGTTTCAATAATTTGCTGTATCCTTCATGTGTTTTTTTTGGGTTTTTAAAAAAAAATTTTTTTTATTGTTGATGAACATTTCATTTATATATTTATTCATTATCTATTAACTTACTTGTCCTTGTAGTGTACCGTAAAGTTCGGTCTAAAAGCTGCGACTTTTTACCCCAGCTTCAACCTCTGCGGCTTATACAATGATGCGGCTTATTTGCGGATTTTAACAATCCCGGGAGTGTCACGTTCTCGTCTATTCTTAGCTGCCCTTTAACTCACCAAAATCATGATTTCTGTCCATGAATTTTTGGATGAGCTTCAGGATCGTGTGTGCTAACTGTTCACATTTTATAAATCAAATCCGCACACATTAAAGCCTTCAGATCAGCATTCAGTTCTACTCTGCTCAAGCGTACACCCTCATCATGCCGAAAACGTGACGTTATGCCTATGATGCAGCCTTCAAATTGAAGGCGATCGACCTAGCAGACGACCGTGTAAGCAGCGAACCAGGAGCGACCTCCACCTTCATGAAGTGAAAGCGAGGCTAAGTCAGTGACAAGATGGCGGAGGAAGCTGTGCTGGTTCCTTTAACTCGGACACTGAAGATGAAGATTTTAGTGGATTCAGTGAGCAGGATGATGTTGAATAAATGTGACTATCCCTAAATTATGGATCTTATTTTCGTTGTGTTTATTTCTTATTTTTTTGTGGCACTAGCAGTACTTTCGCTTGCTTTTCTTTGTGTTGTTCCCGCTTGTGTTTATTTCATGACGTACAGTATCGACAGCTTTTCTTAGTATCAGTATGTGTTCCGGTACCGGAAATAAGTGCAGCTTATAAACCGGTGCGGCTTATGTATGTATAAAGTTCAGTTTTTTCCAAAATTTAGTGGGTGCGGCTTATATACCAGTGCACTCAATAGACTGAACTTTACGGTATTTTCTTTGTATAAATTGTAGTGTGTGATATTAATGTTGTGTGTGATTTTTATGTGCGGATATGTACATAAATTTGTGTTTGAATGTTTGGTTGGCTGTTTGTTCAGGGTTATGCATGTAGGTTTGTCATTTTAGTGTTGAAATGCACATTTATTATGAATTATTATTAATGTTGTTATTGTTAAGATTATTGTTAGCAATATCATTATTAACATGATGATGATAATGATGATGATCATCATCATTATCATTGTCATCATCATCATCATCATCATCATTATCAAATGCATGTTTTACATGTCAGTTTTTACATTGTACAGTGAAATCGAACATGTTTTTTTGCATGGAAAGTGCTATGAAAGTTATCGTTATTATTGTCATTATTATTTTTCTCTTTTTTTTCTTTTTCTTTGCTATAAAAGTTATTTTCATGAATATTATTATCATCAATATTAGTATCATTATTATTTTCATTATCACCATCAGTACTATTATCATCACTATTAGTAATAATAATAATGGATACTTATATAGCACACTATCCAGAAATCTGCTCAAGGTGCTTTACAGAAACGCTTTTGTTAACATAATAAATCATATTTATGTTACATACACACATCAAAATGTGACTACACACACACACACACACACACACACACACGCTGCATACATACATTTTAACATACATGTGTATCTAATAGTAGTAGTAATCTCCTTTTTTTCTTTTTTTTTCTTTTTTTTCGCAGCCAGTCAACATCTTCAGGACGCAGAGACGGTACGACTGCGGTGCAACCAGTACAAGCTGGAGGCACTGAAGGCCAAGCGATGCGGCGACACCAACCTGGCTCTGCAGCACATGAGGGTGGTGAAGGTGAGGGGTGCAAAAGGAAACCTTGACTTCTTCAGTCATTGTGGGCAGCCAGACGTTTCCGCCAGCCTAGTTTGTGGAGGCGATGGGCCTAATGGTTGGTGACGCACTTGACTAGGATGCTGATGTCCGTGGGTTTGATTTTCTGTATATGCAGACCAGGTTTTTACACCCACACACACCTTCCTCTATGCCTCGAATGGTGGTCTGCGCATGGAGTCTTCATGTCTTCAAGTCCGTTCCGCATGTCACTGTTCTGGATTAGTATACCTACTTTAATAGTCAAGAATAAATCAAAGGCAATTTTGTTAATCAAACAGTAGTTAAAACTGAAGCATGTATTGTGTTGTACTGTATTTCTCTTTGACCCACGAAAATGGAGTATGGCTGCCTACTTGGCAGGGTAAAAACGGTCATACACGTAAAAGCTCACTCATATACATACGAGTGAACGTTGGAGTTACAGCCCGCGAACGAAGAAGAAGAAGTTGTTTTACTCTTTGTCACAAAAGATTTCTCTGTGTGTAATTCGGACTGCTGTCCACAGGGCGAGAGTGTCAACGCAGTGCAGCGCCATCCGTATATTTTTCTTTTTTCTGCCTGCAAGTGTACTGATTGTCCGATCAAAGCTGATTTTTCTTTAAACTTTTGACAGTGACAACCCTTTTTATATTACCATGGGTTCTTTTACATGTGCATGCTACACACTGGACTGGGTTTTCTTGTCTTATCTGAATGATTAGCATCCAGACCTCCACTCATGGTTAAGTGGTGAGGGAGAAAACACTGTGGGATTCCACCCCATTCGCTCAGATTCTCTCGCTTCCTCGGCAAGCGTGTTACCACTAGGCCACCACTCCACTGTAAATGTTGCTGTCCAGTGTGATCATGTGTGTCAACTGTGGTCAATAATGTTGTCAAATACAGAGTTTTTGTTGTGAGAGTTGGCTTCGAGTGGTGGTCAGAATTTATTTTTCAGACACAAGCAGGGCAGGGCATTGAAAAGTTGCAGGGGTCAGATTTGAGTAAAAAAAATTTTTTTAAAGTTGCGCTTTATAGGCTGAAAATCACAGGAAATAAATTTCTTCTCCATGATTTTCCAGTATACAAATTATATCTGTATTTATAAACCTTTGTTGTTTGAAAAAAAACAAAACCTTATGCATGTGCTGTTGTATTCATGAGAACTGGCCGCAAGCAGTAATTACTGTGCTCTTTGATGATGGTGATCATGTTCTAAGCAGGGTGCCTGTTGATGTAAGTAAGCCAAGCAGAAGAGCAATTAATAGATTAAATGTCTCATTAACAGCCTGTGTTTATTTTACATGTGAATGTATTTTTGGTGTATTGAAGAACTGTGTGTGTGTGTGTGTGTGTGCATGTGTGTGTGTATGTGTGTGTGTGTGTGTGTGTGTGTGGGTGTGTGTGTGTGTGCAGGGTCTTCAGTCTTTGCTGCACTCAGTGGAGAAAGGGGAGTCTGTTGATATGACCCAGGTGGGTGAGGTTTGATGTGTGTGTTGATGCATGTCTGTGTGAGGTTGGGGGATGTGTGTGTGTCTGTATGTGTACATGTTTATGTGCATGCGTATTTGCATGTGTGTGTGTGTGTGTGTGTGTGTGTGTGTGTGTGTGTTTGCATGAGTGTATGTGTTAACATATGTGTGCATATGTTTGTCAAGTCACAGTTATATGTCATGATAGAATATTGTATAAGCAGCAGGTTTTAAAAAAAAAAATTTATTATTAAACCATCTCAAAAAAAAAAGATTTGAAAGAAAAGAGAAATACATACAAAAACAAACTAAATACATACCTGCATTTCTCTTTCACACAAAGAAATGCAAACACACATGCTTGTGCACAGTTACTTTGCCCCTACCCCATGTTAAAAACACACGTGTCCCTGTGTAACATAAGTACACTGCTAATGCAAGCTTGCTCAAAACATTACACAAATAGTAAATGAAGCAGTAGACTTATAGGTGTACACTAGCATTACTGTCCATCTTTAAACAGTCAGTGAGATGTTTCTTAAGAATTTTCTTGCGCACATTTATGTTTACATTACTTTTTTAAAGTGAGTGGAAGGTTATTCCATAAAGTTCTACCAGAATACAAGAAGCTGGATTAGTACAGATCAACACAGTAAGGTGCCTGTACCTTTCCCGTGAAGTATAACATCAGCATCATTTTCTTGCAGCCATCAACATAGAGTAAAAAAAAACTGATTCACTGAGACACATGGGATAACTGATCTAAGTCGGAAGGGAAAGTGTGTTATCATCATAACCAAAGTCTGTTGATTCTATGTTGGCTGGTTTTGTTTCTGAAATTGCTGAATAACAATAAAACAAACAGTGCCTCCCCACTGTTCATTCATTTTCAGGACATTTTTATTATTATTATTATTATTACTACTACCTTTTTTATATTATAATTATTATTTATTTATTTATTTATGTAAGCTTATCTATTATTTATTCACCTTTTTTTTTTTCTCAAGGCCTGACTAAGCGCGTTGGGTTACGCTGCTGGTCAGGCATCTGCTTGGCAGATGTGGTGTAGCGTATATGGATTTGTCCGAATGCAGTGATGCCTCCTTGAGCTACTGAAACTGAAACTGAAACTTTCAGGACATAAAAAATGTTTCTGTAAGGAATCTAAACGTTCTTTAACAGCTGGCATCAGTTCCATTGTTGTTTATCCATTCATGATTCTTGCTGACACAAATGCCAGTGGACACCAGTTTTTTTTCGTGATCAGTGTTTGTGTTTTATAAGAACAGACTTTCATTTCAGTACAAGGCGCCTGTGGTTGACTGTGACAGGAAGTTTGCAATAAACCACTGAAGAAGGAGCTCTTCCACATGCACGAAGCACGCTCACAGCTGATCGTACGACCTAATGTCAAACATCCAAACGTGATCACTGTTACCAGTTCGGATTAAAATTTCTTCATTTTATAAAGTAATTATAAAGATAATTAATTACACACCTTCTGATTGTCCAGTCATTAAACAGGCTGCACAGCCTTTTGCACAGGATCAACAAACATCAGTCAGCAAAGTTTCAGAGCAATTTTCAGTTGATCGTAAAGCTACTGCATAGCACATCTCAGCTTCTTCCAGTGTCGTGTGTGTATATATATGTGTGTATGTGTGTGTATATATGTGTGTGTACACGTGTTTGTGTATGTCTGTGTGCATGTGTGTTTAATTATACATACTTTGTCGTGTTTATGTGTGTGCATGTGGCTATATTTTGTGTGCATGTGTGTGAATATCTATGATCTGAGTGTACAAGATTTTGTGTACATGTATGTACACACACACATTTATTGTCTGTGTTTTTCTGCCCTAGGTGCCCCCACCACCGTCAGAACAGACGCCGACCACGGAGGAAGAAGCCAGAATTCTGACACAGGCACCGCCGGACCCCAATCACCATGTGAGACTCGGCACACCCTGTTTTTTTGTTCTGTCTCTTGCCTTCCACACATCTTTCATTTTATTGTATCTTAAAGTATATTACTTTTTTCTCTTTTTTTTGATTATTTTCTTTCATTTCATCTGTATGTTTTTCACAAACCTAAGGTTGGCTCTGAATAATGTTTTCACAAACCTAAGGTTGGCTCTGAATAATGTTTTCACAAACCTAAGGTTGGCTCTGAATAATGTTTTCACAACCCTAAGGTTGGCTCTGAATAATGTTTTCACAAACCTAAGGTTGGCTCTGAATAATGTTTTCACAAACCTAAGGTTGGCTCTGAATAATGTTTTCACAACCCTAAGGTTGGCTCTGAATAATGTTTTCACAAACCTAGGGCTGGCTCTCAAGAATGTTTTCACAACCCTAGGGCTGGCTCTCAAGAAAGTTTTCACAAACCTAGGGTTGGCTCTCAAGGCCTGACCAGTGAGTTGGGGTTTATACATAGGTCAGGCGTCTGATTTTGGTTTTTTGTTGTAGTTTTAAATCCAGGTAAATATGGTGTAGCATTAATGGATCAGTCTGCAGGCTTTTGATACCACCTTGAAACCCAAGCTGAAACTTTCTGTCAAGTCTTTCAGAAAAGCCTTGTCAGGTTTGTTTGTCTTTTTTTTTTTTTATTTAAAGATACAAGACAGTATACTGGATATTGTCTTGCTTCTTGATTAAAACATTGAAACCAGTCAGCATGGTTTGATTTGATTTCCTGCCCCTAGTGTCATGGAGGTGCCATGGCCGAATCCGTTAGGCATTGGACTTGTGATCCAGTGTTCACCAGTGATCAGAGTTCAAGGCTGTGTTCAGAGTTCAAGGCTGTGTTCAGAGTTCAAGGCCTCGTTCAAGGCTGTGTTCAGAGTTCAAGGCTGTGTTCAGAGTTCAAGGCCTCGTTTCAGCATGGTGTTGGGAAAGGCTTTTTACTTTGATTTTCCTCTCTCCACCCAGGTGTGAATGGGTACCTTACTTTGGTTGGGGAAGGTTAAAACGACAGGAGAGGATCGAGCCCAGCCTTTTGTATGTCAGGCTCAAGACACAGTGGATGTGAATTCACTGCCCCATGGGACTTTTCAGTTTAACCAGAGCAGTACGTACAGAAACTGATAAAGTCTTGTGGTACAGATCACCTGACTTTTCAGTTTAACCAGAGCAGTACATACAGAAACTGATAAAGTCTTGTGGTACAGATCACCTGACTTTTCAGTTTAACCAGAGAGGTACATACAGAAACTGATAAAGTCTTGTGGTACAGATCACCTGACTTTTCAGTTTAACCAGAGAGGTACATACAGAAACTGATAAAGTCTTGTGGTACAGATCACCTGACTTTTCAGTTTAACCAGAGAGGTACATACAGAAACTGATAAAGTCTTGTGGTACAGATCACCTGACTTTTCAGTTTAACCAGAGAGGTACATACAGAAACTGATAAAGTCTTGTGGTACAGATCACCTGACTTTTCAGTTTAACCAGAGCAGTACATACAGAAACTGATAAAGTCTTGTGGTACAGATCACCTGTACCAGATTGTCAAAGCCAGTAACTGTTTCAGTTACAGGTCATGGCATTGGGTACACTCCATAATTATTTTTCGCTATGGCTCAAGAGAGGAAGTTTGTTCTTTAGTTCAGTGTCTTTTTGCTATTAGTGATATTAGACGATTCAGAAGAAATGTTGTGGCTTATGTGCATTACCCGGATTTTATTAAATTGAGCTGTATAGTCATTCAGATGAGTTGGTAAACTGATGGCCCATTTGTAACACGCACTTAGCACATGTAAAAGAACCCATGGCAACAAAATGGTTGTCCTTGGCAGACTTCTGTGGAAAAATATGTTTTAATATTACAGCAAATTTGCTTGCAGGCAGAAAGAAAAAAAAAAGGAAAAAAAGTGGCATTACATTGTAGCGACACGCTCTCCCAGTGGAGAGCAAGCAACCTGAGATGTCATAGAGAAATCTGTTGAAATGAAAAAGAGAAATACAATACAATACAATCATAGAGAAATCTGTTGTGAAAAAATGTAACACAGCACAGCACAGCACAGCACAACACAACACAACACAACACAACACAACATATTTTTTTTTGTTTTTGAGTCTGGTTGATGACCACAGAGTCAGATTATTTTGTTTTATGTTGACAGCAGCAGTATGTATTTTTCTTGTCATTGATCTGTCTGTTCAGTGAGTGATTCAGAACAGAGCATTCATTGCAACAGCTGAGGCAGGTAGTGTGTAAGCATTATGCATTCTATGTTTTCCCAACTCCATTTTTAATAGATTCTCTTCAGACGGGCGCAATAGCCGAGTGGTTAAAGCGTTGGACTGTCAATCTGAGGGTCCCGGGTTCGAATCATGGTGACGGCGCCTGGTGGGTAAAGGGTGGAGATTTTTACGATCTCCCAGGCCGCCATATGTGCAGACCTGCTAGTGCCTGAACCCCCTTCATGTGTGTATGCAAGCAGAAGATCAAATACGCACGTTAAAGATCCTGTAATCCATGTCAGCGTTCGGTGGGTTATGGAAACAAGAACATACCCAGCATGCCCACCCCCGAAACCGGAGTATGGCTGCCTACATGGCGGGGTAAAAACGGTCATACACGTAAAAGCCCACTTGTGTGCATACAAGTGAACGCAGAAGAAGAAGAAGAAGAAGAAGATTCTCTTCATCTGTGATTAAAAAAAACACCACCACCTTTATTTTCTTCTCTTTGTTTTTTCTGTCCTTTCAGTCTGCGGCGTTTCAGTGGCATTACGCCCACACCTCTTATTCTGAGTCCCCCCTAGACAGCCACTCCTGGGTTGGTCTTTTGCAGTTTCTCCTTTTTAATTCTCTCTTGCATTTCCCCATGCACCTCTTCAAACACATCTCAGCAATTTGTTAGTGTAGGTTCTCCGATTCTGGATACATATTGAGGAAATTTCCCCCAAGTCAGAGTCAAAAGTTGAACTTACTGGTATATTTCAGTGTTTTCGCACCATCTTCTCTAAGGAAAAGATTGTGTGAAACCATTGAAAAATATGCAAAATAAACTTTTGACTCTGAGTTGGGAAATTTCATCTACACCTTATCAATCTCTTTCCAGGCAAAAACAATCTTGTAACTGTGATTCTTCCACAGGAAGAAAGACCCAAACCAAACAGCGGGATGGATGGGATGAGCTTGGCAGAAGAGTTGTCGGCCTTCCTGTTTGAAAACACCCCACTACCACTAGAGGGCAGCAGTAGGTCTGTGTCAGGGAGTAATGGCTTCAGTCAAGGGGGAGCACCACCACCCCTCATCAACCAGTCCCCTGTCACCACCCGGTCTCCCTTAATGCAGCAGCAGCAGGGACAGCCACCCAGACAGACGGCCCCACCCGACATGGCACACAATTCTGGCTTGAATCCTTTGTATGCGTTAACGCAACAGCAGAACAATTCCGAGGTGTCACAGACTTCAGGTCTCAGGATCAGCAGTCCAAACATATCGTCAGAGCATCAGCAGTGCGTTCCCGCAGTTCCCACAGTTCCCAGTGTTCCCAGTGTTCCTAACCGAGCGTCGAAACCAGGAGTCGTGAGTTTAGGAGGAGAATCTTGTCCCCCTGTTCCTGAGCGGACACCGGTTCTGCCGATGAACGGTTTCCATGACGGCAGCGGTGTGGTTCTGGAGCCGATGCGGACAGACAGGGTTGTGCATGACGGCAGAGGGAGGGAAGGAGAGGAGGGGGGTGTTGACTCCAAGCTGAGGCCGGGAGCTGTGGAGAGCAATGGAATTCCCTTGACCAGGTTTGGCCATCCTTGTGCAATAATAGTGGAGGGGGGAATTTTGTTTATCATCATGTCAGGCTTACTGCTGATCGAAGAAATCAAGTTAAAAGTATTTTATTTCTGCATTCAAATGTTATTTAGAAATAGATAAATGAAAAGCTAGGAGTGGTGAGGCTTACTGGTGATCGAAGAAATCAAGTTAAAAGTATTTTATTTTTGCATTCAAATTATATTTGAAAATAGATAAATGAAAAATGAGGAGAGGAGGGGTAAGGAGTTGTATTGTGGAAAATACAGACGCAGTTTTGTTTAGGACTTAATGTTTTGTACTGACAGTGCAATTTTTTGTGCAGAATAAAAATAAAAACAAGGGTTTTAAAGATATTGTGCACATTTCTGTATGTATATGTCATGTCCTTTTCCTTCCTGCCTTTCTGTCATTATGCACTCACACACACACACACACACACACACACACACACACACACACACACACTTTTAAAGGGACTTACAGACACTACTTCTTGTTCTAATTAAAAAAAGGAGAATGTGGATGTTGATTACACATGGCAAATATTTTTTGTTTTTGTTTCTTCAGCTCAGACACATCATGCATTGAAATCCTGAAGTACGAACGAATGCAGTTGGACAAGGAGGTATGTTATTTCTGTTTTCTTTTTTTTTTCATAATGTGTGCATGGGCAGATTTTTTTGTGGTGTGTGCTATAGACATAGTTCTGTTTTACTCTTGATCAGTGGAGCTGAGTTGATTTCTGGCACTGCAACAATGCATCTTACAGATATCATCCACACGTACTAACCATTCTGTCATTTCAGTTCTACTTCTGATACTCATATAGTCATCTGCTTTGCATCCCCTCTGTCAGTACAAAGTTCTTTGTGAGCATTCTTTCTGTCTGAAGGCAACTCACTCTGTAGATCAGAAACTTTTCTTACACTTTGTCAGATCTTCCCTGCGAAACCATTTCTTTAAACTAATGTAGAACATCCCCATGCCATTCCATTGTTTTCATTTTGTACTTCTCGTGTGCATGTGTGTGCGTACATGGGTGTGTGTCGTGCATGTGTGCTGATTCTGTTTCTTTCTTTTTTTGTTAAGCACCCAAAGCCCTATTTTGAGAATAGGTGCTATATTTATTCTCATTGTTATGATTATTTTTGTTATTATGATTATCATTATTATGATAATTATTATTATCATGATGATGATAATAATAATTATAATTATTATTCTGTACATTGTCATATATGAATTATCATTATTATAATTATTACTATGATAGTTATTGTGATTATCAATATTATGTTTGATGATGATTATGATAATTATTATTACTACTCTGTACATTGTTCAGGGGAGCGAAGAAGCCAGAGTGGCGGCCCATGAGCTGGGGAGACAGATGGAGGAAACAAAGCAGCGACTGCGTGTCGGGGGCTACGAGGCCTGGCTGGGTGAGTCACTGATGCCTGTCTGTCTTTTCACAGCCCAGTTGCGCTGTGCTGTGCTGCAGTTTGGCATGCTTGTTTTTCTTACTTCACTTTAACTCATTCTTCCCCTCTGCTACCTGGCTGCTTAAACTTTGCTTAAACAACGTCTAACAGATATTTACGTACAAGAATGGGAAAGCTCCGTAATGCAGAAAAATATGTATAATTACTGTAGGACATTTAAATTTACCTTTGAAAATGAAAGATACTTTGATTTTGTGAACATAAAATGTTTTAGAGACTGTATTGTCAAATTACGCTTGGGACTTTGAAATCATTTTTCAACAATAATCAGGATAACATTTGCAGCTTATGTGCAGTCACGGAGGATGAGGAACATGTAATTTGTGTTTGTCCTTTGTATTCCAAAATTTGAGATAAATACCTGGACTATTGTAGCATACAATCTCTACCACAATTGCTAAAATGTGACAGCATGCTTAACCCCTAGGCTGCCTGCATGACGAGATAACTCGTCATGGCAAGCATGTATGCTTCGCTGCCTGCATGACGAGATAACTCGTCATCGAAATATTCTGACTTTTCCCTGGTTTGCATTCACTTCCTTGGCAAAAATAGTGGTAGCTTTAGCCTGGGGAATCTCTCTAGATTCTATTCATAGCTAGAAACCCCATCTACGTCATGAAGCAGTCTTTTATTTGAACGTTTTGGTTGGGTCACTGTCCAAGTGTTTGCCTGACTTCTCTCCTCGCTCGCTCAACAAAATGTCGGACTGACGCCGTGCTCAAGATATGCGATCGTGACGAACTAAATCAACCATGATTTCTTTCTTTAGCTGATGCTCAGAAAGAATTGAAGCGTAAATTCGAAGGAGAAGATAGAGATGAACATTTATAGGACGATCTGATAGAAAATAAATGAATAATGAAGAGAGTGGTAAAGATGCGACTGTCAGTGAGTGATGCCGGCTGTACAGATGTTAGCAGACGACAGATGACCGAATTAGCAGCAGAGCGATATTCTTGGCACGCAGCCAACGCGGTCTGATGAGAACTGAATCAAGTGACCGTGTGAGAGGGGTGAAGAGGAGGGGGTGTGGAGACTGAGGGGGCGTGGCCTCACATCCATCTTATCACTTGGAGAAGTCACAATGTATTGTGTGTCTATCTCTTAAAAATATATATATATATATATTGTGGTTGTTCTAGCATGATTTTGTGTTTGCAGATATCCATTTGTCCAGAAAATATGATGTTTTTGTGCAAATTACCTGACTAATGTTTGTAATGAACAAGTTGAAAATGTGACAAAAAACAAAACACTGATTTCAAAACAACAGCATGTCACTAAAAATATATAAAATGGGAAAATAGCATGTGTTTTGTATTCTTTATTCATTTACCTTTCAGAAAATATATACTTTTATGGGTCTTTCTCCAATAACAAAGAGCACAGAATTTTTGGAAAATTTATACCCGTTTTTTGTGAAAAAACCCTGGCAAATAGATTTCACTTAAATCTTATTTTCCTGGCAGCGAAAGGGTTAAAACTAGGAACCTAGGAATTTATATCTTTTATGCATTGAAAATTCGAAACAATTTTGTAGGTAATATAGATGAGTAATGCCCTCTGTACTGGTTGTCAGTTGTGAAAATAACTGAATGAAAATCTGTAGGTTTAGGAAATTCCACTTTCTTGCATGCAGGGCTTGTTTCATGTTTTCGTTTTTCCTTAATAGGCATTCTACATTGTTCTTTTTGTTTCTAGGGGCTGGAGGCCTATGGAATAAAATTTTGTTCTTGTTCTTGTTACCTGGCTGCTACAACTCCCCAGGACCAGCACTACATGAGACGACTGCAGTAAAAAGTTAGGGTTGTTCACTGAAACGGTGAAAATCGATGAAGAATTGTTGATTTGATTGGTCAAAGCAAGCTCCGTTTTCATGCTTCCAGAATCTGTAAATGGCTCAATTTAAAACACCAGCTGTACCATGTTGATTTGATTGGTCAAAGCAAGCTCCACTTTCATGCTTCCGGAATCTGTAAATGGCTCAGTTCAGAACACCAGCTGTACCAAGCAAGAATAAATGAAATCAGAATAGTGTATTGGTACAAAGATACTTGTACCAGGTCCACAGGGGAAGTAATTATGGTATGAGATAACTCAAACCTTGAATAGAATGAGTTAAAGAAGACTTAACTTTGATGATTTTGAGTTGCTGGACACATGAGGCATGCAAGACACTCCATAGTCCAAGGTCCTCAGTCAGTTTGCTGGTGTCATCCCATTGTCTATCAACAATTTTGAGGTCTCTCTCTCCAATGATTGCCACCAGTTCATCACAGCCCTTCCCTCTTTCTTTGGCCTGTAGGTGTCTTCTTCTTCTTCTTTGTTCGTGGGCTTCAACTCCCACGTTCACTCGTATACACGCGAGTGGGCTTTTACGTGTATGACCGTTTTTACCCGCCATGTAGGCAGCTATACTTTGCTTTCGGGGGTGTGCATGCTGGGTATGTTCTTGTTTCCATAACCCACCGAACGCTGACATGGATTACAGGATCTTTAACGTGCGTATTTGATCTTCTGCTTGCGTACACACACGAAGGGGGTTCAGGCACTGGCAGGTCTGCACATATGTTGACCTGGGAGAACGTAAAAATCTCCACCCTTTACCCACCAGGCGCCGTCACCGTGATTCGAACCCGGGACCCTCAGATCGAAAGTCCAACGCTTTAACCATTCAGCTATGGCGCCCGTCGGCCTGTAGGTGTCAAGTTTATTGCTTGGTGTGCTGTTCTTGGTGTGGGATTGTCAGTACATGTCCAAGCCAGCAGAGACGTCATTTGCAGGTGATGGCTGACAAAGAGAGGCCGGTGGGATCTCTCTCTGACCTCTTGAAATAAAATCATTCATTTTAAAAAGGACAGTTGTTTGACGGGCGCAATAGCTGAATGGTTAAAGCGTTGGACTTTCAATCTGAGGGTCCCGGGTTTGAATCTCGGTGACGGTGCCTGGTGGGTAAAGGGTGGAGATTTTTCCAATCTCCCAGGTCAACATGTGTGCAGACCTGCTAGTGCCTGAACCCCTTTCGTGTGTATATGCAAGCAGAAGATCAAATACGCACGTTAAAGATCCTGTAATCCATGTCAGCGTTCGGTGGGTTATGGAAACAAGAACATACCCAGCATGCACACCCCCGAAAGCGGAGTATGGCTGCCTACATGGCGGGGTAAAAACGGTCATACACGTAAAAGCCCACTCGTGTATATACGAGTGAACATGGGAGTTGCAGCCCACTAACGCAGAAGAAGAAGAAGGACAGTTGGAGGTCTTGTTGTCTCTCTTGTAGGCTTGGAAGCTGTAGTTCCTTCCCCTGGGCCCCCAGCCCCAGCCCCAGCCCCATGCCCATCACACACACACACACACACCTTTCCCACTTCCACTTCTTTCCATGTTTTCTTTTTTCTGCTTTCCTGCATGTAATGTGGTGTGGTGTGGTGTGGGCATGTAATGTGTGGTATGGTGTGGTGTGGGTGTATTGTTCACTTTTAGGGCTCTTGGCCCATGTGCTGAGGGGTGGAGTGCCTTTAAAAAAAAGAAAAAAAAAAAAGATTATTACCTCCGTTCATTGCTAACTTTGTTATTTTGAAAACGAAAACCTTAATTCCCTAACAAAATGAAATGAATGAGTAAATGAACAAGAAGACTTATACATATAATACATATACTTATGTTCTACTCTTTTTTTTTAATTGGATGGTTTGGGACAACTGTTGTTGTTGTTTTTTCAAACAAAATAGTGATGTGTCATACATGAGAAAAAAATAAAAGAATGCACAACCAGATCACCAATAAAAAGGAACCAGAAAATATGCTAGAATCAAAATTAGTGTGGGGAATTAATACAGATTATCACTTTTCATGTTTTCAAACATGAAACACATCAGTCAAAACGTTGGGTTAGTTAACCCCTTAACTCCTGATGGTGAGTTGTACTGGTTCCGTGAACGGCCATCACCTCACTGAGATTAAGACAGGGCAGTCGCCATTCTGATTTTGGACCCTTCTTCCTCATGCATGGAATTGCAATGCTTTTCTTCAGCACGATCAAAGGAACCAGTTACAAATGAACAAATAGTAGTAACTGCAATTCAAACTCGCGCCACACTGATCACATTCTGGTTCAGCAGTCAAGGGGTTAATCAGCCATCAGTTTTGTGCATAAAGTATCATTTCTGTGTGAAACGGTTTAAAAGGTTGCGGTGAATCAGAGAGGGTTGCTTGGCACGGACATGTGAGGAAGTCAAAACAAAGAACATTGCGATACAAGGGGGACACTTCGCAAGCAACAGAAGAAGTGTGTGATCAAAATATTATGAACAGAAACAATGTTCATGATGCCCTCATGTACAACAGATACCGGAAAATATGAAAATAGAGGCAATGTTCATGCAGTTTGGGTTTTTTTCGTTCTGTTATGTAAGATGCTTTCACAGGGTTTTTTTCCCTTTCAAGATGGTGTTGGGTCAAAATTTTCTGTGTCAGTGTTGGGTTTTTGGGGGTTCTTTTCTGTTGTGGTCATTTGTTTGTTCTGAAACACCTTTACAATGACTGTGTGTGTGAATACGTGTTGGAGCAAAAGTACATGCATGTGAATGTATTCATTTATTGTGATGTTTTATTTTCATGCTTTTTCTTTAAGCAAAAAAATATTGTGATAGCCTTTTTCCTATGAAATATAACGACTCTGTTGCAATTTATAGTGTGGTTAGAAGCAGTATCATCTCACCAACTGTCAGACAGTTTAGATATATTTTGAATCCATTGAGATATAACGATTTATAATGTGACAGGTAGCAATAATGTCATGCAAGTAGGCCGATAGATTAGATGACTTATTTTTTCTCCTCCAAATATAAGGATAAATTAGAAGAAAAGCAGAAGTGTACTGTTGTTGTTTTGAGGGGGTTATTATTGTTTGTTTGATTTTTTTGTCTTTATGAAGCTGTTGTTGTTTCGTATAGGCCAGTCATTTAACACAAAACGTTTCGTTGACCAAAAAAATACCGTAAACATTGTTGCTGTCATGATTCCACTGCCGGTCATTTCTGACACGCCTCCCAGCTGCAGTAGACCTTCTGCAGGCTTGCTGCCCCTCCGGTTATGCTCTGCACATTGATGACGAAGGATTTGGCAGTGATGTCAGTGACGTACTGGTCGAAACCGAGACCGCTGGTCTGCACAAACACTGACTTGTCGATGTTGGTGGCAAACCCTGCTGTGGCCAAGGTGACCTTGGGGGTGACCGTGAAAGGGGTGGTGAAGTTGACGGTGGTGCTGCCTTCTGGGAAGGAACCTGATCCGTATTCACCTGGACAATGCATGGAACCGTATAGGAATAATGATAGCAAAAAACACTCAAGAAGAGTTTCTATATAGCGCATAATCTTGTGTAACCCAACTCATTGCGCCGTAAACACTCCACTGACACAAGTAGCAGTAGTCATTGTTTTTAAGGGACTTGCTCAAGGCTAAGCCTTGTGGCTTACAAACATCCCGTCTGTCAGAACGCTTGTGTTATTGGGATTATCCACTGCATGTGCATTCAGTCAGACTGCAAATAAATCATCAGCGTTGAAACAGTATTTTGCTAAAAGTTTTGGATGTGTCCAGGAGATTTTTTTTGAAAATGTCAGTAGATGGTTGTGATTTGATATCAGGTGGCAGTGAGTTTTAGAGGTTAGTGACTCTGTTGGGAAAGCAATGTTAATACTTGTTAGTACTGAAGCGCCAAATATGTACTTCACCTTGCACTAACACTCATTAACAACCACACACACACACACACACACACACACACACAGCCTGTAACATTGCTGAGAGAGTGCTTGGCAAATAAATATGTCTTGAGACTGATGTTGAATTCTCTCAGTTAAACGGACTTGATGGAAGTGAGTTCCAAATTTTGGGGGCTGTGAAACTAAAAACATGTTCCCGAATGTTCAGTACTCTGTAAGCATTAGTGTGTGAGCAGTGAGGAGAGACAGTGTTGGGGTGTTTTGTCATAGTGTGGTGGCCCAGGGGACTCTTACCATTATTCTAGGGGGCAACATCTTACTTTCAGCAGAACACTTTAATGCTGCACACACACACACACACACACACACACACACACACACACACACACACACACACACACACGCTAGCCTAATATCACTCAAAGTGAAAAGACATTAAATTAAAGAAAGAAATGCTGCACATTCTGTTATTCCAATCAAACCTGCATTGCTACACTTTTACAAAGGAATACATATTGTCTTGTCACAGTTTTCCTGAGGTGCCTTTCTTACACTCTAGTTAGACAAGGTTAATAATAATAATAATGGATACTTATATAGCACACTATCCAGAAATCTGCTCTAGGTGCTTTACAAAAACGCTTTTGTTAATATAAAACATTATATCTACGTTACATACACACACCAAAATGTGACTACACGCACACGCACGCACGCACATACACACACACACACACACACACACTGCATACATACATTTTAACATACATGTGTAGCTATACAGGCACGTGCAGTGTTGGTCAGGAAACTCCGTGTGGAGAAACTTTGCCCCAGTTAATCAAAGGTCACAGTCTCAGGGTTCAAACCTAGCTGGACCCCCTGCATGACAGTCATCACAGATTTTTTGAATTATTATTTTCATTATTATCATTATGGAGATTGGTGATGAATTAATGATTGGAGGATCTGTTTCAGGGTTGACAGAAGCAATAGATTGTTAGATATTCATTTCATGTGACTTGTTCAGTGTTGTGTAAAGTGGATTATGAGAAGCAGTCGGTGGGCTGTGTATACAGAAAGCTTGTGGATCTGGATCATTTTGAAAAAAAAAAAAAAAAAAAGCATTATCCAACTCTTTGCTTGTATTGTAATATTTACCATGGTTATCCTGTCTAATGGTACAATTGTTGATATCATGTTACTATACATTGCATAAGTGCTTTGTTCTTCATCACAGTGTGTTGCGTGAGTGTTGTTTTTACTTTACAATACTTTCTAAAAGTTTAGTTTTTGCGTTACAAAATATTAAAAGAGTGTTGTTTTTACATTACAATACAGCACAGTGATGCCACAAAGTGCAGTATTGTGTAGGGCAGTACTGTAGCTTTCACGCCAGCATTGTAAATCATTGATTGGCTTTTTTTTTGTATGGTAATAGATATGATTTCGTTGGGATCGATGGCCCTTTTTTGCCACCTCATATAGCAGCATGTGTCACAGGATATTGCTGTATGTGAAAACTGAAAGAATATATTTAATTGATGGCAGCATGCTTTCTCTTGCCTCAGATGTGATGAGCTTTCATCATGGGGTGTGGGTTGAGGAAGTGGAAGTTCATGTGCAGTTGTTGTGAAGCAGTTTCTGGTTCTTTTTTTTCTGCTCTGGTTTCTGAACCATTTCAGTTGCATTCGTCCATCCGATTATTATTATTATTATTATCGTAATGATGAAGTGGTGAGGTATATGCCATGCTGCAGCGTACCTTGGCCAGGTGGAGAGGGACGTGGCCAGTATCAACACAACACAACACAACACAATACAAACAACACAGCACAAAACAGTACATTATAACACAGGTAATGATGATGACTTTGCAGCGTACCTTGGCCAGGTGGAGAGGGACGTGGCCAGTATCAACACAACACAACACTACACAACACAAACAACACAGCACAAAACAGTACATCATAACACAGGTAATGATGATGACTTTGCAGCGTACCTTGGCCAGGTGGAGAGGGACGTGGCCAGTATCAACACAACACAACACTACACAACACAAACAACACAGCACAAAACAGTACATCATAACACAGGTAATGATGATGACTTTGCAGCGTACCTTGGCCAGGTGGAGAGGGACGTGGCCAGTATCAACACAACACTACACAACACAAACAACACAGCACAAAACAGTACATCATAACACAGGTAATGATGATGACTTTGCAGCGTACCTTGGCCAGGTGGAGAGGGACGTGGCCAGTATCAACACAACACTACACAATACAAACAACACAGCACAAAACAGTACATTATAACACAGGTAATGATGATGACTTTGCAGCGTACCTTGGCCAGGTGGAGAGGGACGTGGCCAGTATCAACACAACACTACACAACACAAACAACACAGCACAAAACAGTACATTATAACACAGGTAATGATGATGACTTTGCAGGATACCTTGGCCAGGTGGAGAGGGACGTGGCCAGTATCAACACAACACAACACAAACAACACAGCACAAAACAGTACATTATAACACAGGTAATGATGATGACTTTGCAGCGTACCTTGGCCAGGTGGAGAGGGACGTGGCCAGTATCAACATCCACATGAAGCAGGCCCGGGAGGAGGGGGAGGGGGAGCAGCTCACCTTCCTTGTCATCAAGAAAGAGCTGGCTGAGAGAGAGGTGGGTGGGGGTGAGGGGGAGGAGGCATCAGCTATCACTGGGAAAGAAAAGCATAACACAAGTCTAATACTTACAAACGTTGTTTTAATTGGCCTTTTAACATCTTCAGGAAAGAGCTGGCCGGGAGAGAGGTTTGAGGGATGTGGGGGCGGGGGGGCTTCAGCTATCACAACATAGAGGAAAGGAAAGAATAACATTGTATTTCTAATGTTGTTTTAGCTGGTCTTGTAACACCATCACAAGAGACCTGGCTGAGAGAGAGATGCTGGGTTGGGGAGAGGGCCCTCAATTATCACAACATAGAGGACAGAAAAACATGTCTTTCTAACGTTGTTTTGATTTACCCTTTATCGTCATCAGGAAAGAGCTGGATGAGACAGAGGTTTTGGGGAGGGGGGATGAGGGGCCCTCAGTTATCACCACACAGTGCAATGAAAAGCATAATAGAGTCTTTTTAACGTAGTTGTAGTTTTAGTTGGTTTTATAACGCCATCAAGAAAGAGCTGCCCGAGAGAGTAGTGGCTGCCTCAGCTGTCAGCAATTGCAGATTTTCAGTTTCCAGTTTCAGTTTCTTAAGGAGGCATCACTGGGTTCAAACAATCCCATATTCGCTACACCACATCTGCTAGGCAGATACATGACCAGCAGCATAACCCAGTGCACTAGCCAAGCTTTGATAGCATACATATAATATATATATATATATATATATATATATATATTTGTGTACCTATCAAAGTGGATTTCTTCTACAGAATTTTGCTAGAGGACAACACTTTATGTTTCCATAGGTTCTTTTTCAGTGTGCTAAGTGTGTGCTGCACACAGGACCTCAGTTTATCTTCTCATCTTAAGGACTAGATGCTCAGTTTGGTTTTCCAGTCAAACTTAGAAGAAAGGGTGATTGTTGGTTCAAACCCAGACTCTCACATACAGGAGAGAAAGGCGTAACTGAGCTTTGATGAACTGGTCTTTCTGATGTTTTCACTGGCCTTTTAACATCATCAAGAAAGAGGTGGTTGAAGGAGAGATTAGGTCCTCAGCTATGCCCCTCAGCAGGATGTAAAATAAGCTTGTGAAATCATGTTCAGTGAGTGAATTTCTGTTGTTGGTTTCACTTTTATTGTTTTTATTGTATTTTTGGTGTTTTTTGTTTTGTTTTTTGTTTTTTTTATTTTTTTTTACCAATACTGTTCTGCGTAATTGGATAGAAAGGAAAAAAAAAGCCACAGCCTTTGGATTGCTCGTTCAGATTTGTTTGTTTGCCTTATCAGTATCATTTATTTCACACAGAGAGGGTAAAAAATTTCCTTTTTAAAGATCAGAACTAAATCAACTCATATTGTGTAACATGAAAGTATATCACCGTGTCATTGGTGGGTATAATACTGATTAGTGTTATGTCACATGTAATTGCGTAACATTTATTTGTTAACATGGTACTGATTAGCAGTATGCAACGGGTATTTATATCAGTGTGTTATTTGTGAGCATGGTACTGGTTGATACTACATAACATTAAGTTATATCAATGTGTTATTTATGAGCATATGACTATTCATGTGTCATTCTTTCATTTATATACATATAATATGTATAGATAGATAGGTATGTATTTAGATAGATAGATATACATATATATAGATATATATGTGTGTGTGTGTGTGTGTAGATAGATAGATAAGTATGTATTTAGATAGATAGATATACATATATATAGATATATATATGTGTGTGTGTGTGTCTCTCTCTCTCTCTCTCTCTCTCTCTCTCTCTCTCTCTCTCTCTATATATATATATATATATATATATGTGTGTGTGTGTGTGTATTTAAATATATATATATATATATATATATATGTGTGTGTGTGTGTGTGTGTGTGTGTATATATATATATATATATATATATATATATATATGTATATGTATAATATACATGTGTGTGTGTGTGTATCCGTGCAATAAAACCACACAAAATCATTACCCTACATCCTGTTTCGCTCCCAGTAAAGCCACACACAAAGAAACAGCATGTTTGTTCACAGTCACAGTCATGGGTATGTGTGACGAGACATTAAACAACCTTCATCCTCCTTTGTCCTCAGCTTGCAGTCATGAGGAAGAGACTTCCAGAGCTGCAGACATAACAACGCTTCGTCCGTCAACGAAACAACCTTGCAGTCACTTGTGCTCCCGAGCATTTTCTTCTCTTTTTTCTTTTTTTGTTTGTTTGTTAAATCACCGTGACTGCTGCTGACAGGTGTGCTGGTGAGAGATAAGATTGAAGTTACAGATCAGAATGTCGGTCATCAATATTTATGTAGATCTTGAGATAAGACTGAAGTTACAGTTACAGGTCAGAATGTTTTGTCATCATTGTTTATGTGGACTTCTTCCTTTTGGTGATACGTCACTCACTTTTATTCAGAAAAAACAACAACCCACGTCTTATAAGTACACTAACAGTGATAGAATGTACCTCAGATTCGTGCTACACTGATCTCATTGCATCATGATTCAGAAGCAAGGGGGTTAATCAAGCAAGTCCCTCACCGCACAGTGGTCAAAATGGACGTTGGTAAAATGAGTCGAAGGATGTCTCACTCATGCGGGGGTATGGTTGTGTGTGGACTTGATGTATCTTGAGAAAAAAAAAAGGAAAAGCTATTTTATTTTAAGATTAACATATTTATATGTACAAAAATACATAGAAATATATATATATATATATATATATATATATATGGTCACTGGGCATGTTTTGGGGACTAGAAAAAAAAAAACGGATGCAGGGATGTTGATTTAAAAAATGATTACACACTAGGGGGAGGTGTCGTAGCGAAGTCAGTGAGGTGCCGAACTTATGATCCAGTGCGCATCAGCGAGCCGAGTTTGAGGCCCTGTTTCAGCATGGTGTTGTGTCCTTGGGAAATCCCTTTACTCCAATTTTGTTCTTAAGAAAGGCACTGTACTCCGATTTTGTCCTTAGGAAAGGCGCTTTATTCCGATTTTGTCCTTAGGAAAGGTACCTTCACTCTGATTTTCCTCACCCCACCCAGGAGTGAATGGGTTGAGGAAAGTTAAAACAGCCGGAGGGAGAGGATTGTCCCCACTTTTCTGTGCCGAGCCCTGGATGCTGTGAATATGAATCCACTGCCTTGATGGCCATAAAAGGCTGTGAGACCTTTAATCTTTTACACGTCACAGGTGTTGGTTTTTTTTGTTGATGGTCATCATTGCCTGAGGAGAGGATTGGGTCCTGCCTTTCGATGCCAAGCCCTAGACACAGTGGATGTGAATTCACTGGCCTGATGGCCATAAAAGGCTATGGGACCTTACACCTTGACCTTTTTTAATGTATGAAATGTTGAAACACAAGCTTTTCTTCTTGTTGTTTTTTGTTTTTTTGCTTGATTTAAATGATGTTGACATATGGGATATTTGCTGACTTTGCTGTTTGAAATAGCTGTAAAGTATGTGATATTCACATCAATACAGTGGTGTTTCATGGGATTTCATGGCTCGATGTCGAAAAAAATGAAGAAGCAGTTTTTAATAAAAGCTTCTTTCATGCTGTTTATTCATTGGGATTTTGTACTGTGTGTGTCCAGAAATAGGGGGGATGGTGGGGGGGGGGGGGGGGTTCCCTGATCTTGAGATCCTGGTCTTGAGATAGTGTGCTATATACGTTTTGTTTGTCTGTATTATTACGATCATTATTGCTCTTTTTCTTCTTGTTGTAATGGTATTATTATTATTATTATCAATATTATCAGCATTATTATTATTATTACATTGTGTTATTATTGTTATCAAATCACTTGGTTCAAAATTGTGCAAGAGCATGAACATTTACAAATATTTAGGGGGGAATCTTGAAGATCAAGGATCACCAATCAGTTGACTTCATGGTCATTTCATAAAATGTTCAAAATAAAATTTTTGTTTAGAGTTATTGAAAAGAAAAATATATATATACATGTAAAGGTGTGAAACCTTTATCATCCTGAAGTTGCTTGAGAGCGTGAATCCAGTTTGGATGGTAGCGCTTGCAGAAAATCCAGCTCTGATTATTATTACACATGTCCACCGACGATTATTGTCATTCTTCTCTCCAGGTGTTTAAACAAGTCTAGTTTCTTTTGGATTTAGGATAAAGAGTATGTCTCGATTTTGTGCTCTGATGACTTTGTTTTTTGTGGGTTTTTTGGGTTTTTTTGTGTGTGTTTTTCTTCTCTTCTTTTTTTTTCTTTTTCTTTTCTGTATATTCAGACAGTGATTTTAAAAGTTTTGGCAGCATAAGTGCTCTCCAGGTTCATTTCTCACTTTGGTTTTTTGTAATAATTATTTCACTGGGTTTTCATGTGTTCTGATTGATGCGTCTTATTCTAAGAAACCTTCTCTCTGTGTGTCACACATGTGTTGTTCGGCTTGTATTTGTTGGTTTGGTTTGAGTTCATCTTTTCATGGGTTTTTTTTTTTTTTAATTCATATTTTTGTGATTGTAGTAAATCTGAAGGACACTCTGATCCGTGAAATAATGTAAGATTTAATATGCTCATGATTGTATGACTGAATCGAACCTCATTCTGAAAAGAAAAAAGAGAGAGAGTGTGAAGTGGAAATACAATGCATACACTAAAGATCACATTAGAACAAACTTAAATGGGTGTAGCATCTTATTGGTACCCGTATCAATCAGTATTTTACCCTAGGGTCAAATCTGGCTGGCCCAGATAAATTGTGGATTCTGTGTAGACTATCCTGGAATGACCCTTGGGAGGGGTTGGGGGGCTGGGGGTGGCGTGGGGGTAAACTTCAGCTTGCTAGAACCGATCCCTCTAACTGGATTGTATCCCATTTCCTCACAGTGGAGAAAGGGGTCACTAGGCTTGCTGGAAATGACCCCCAGGGTGAATTTAGCCCAATTTGAATGAATGCAGGCCATCAAAGAAGAACTCCCCTACATTTGTTTCCATTAAGTTGTGAAAGGGAGGAAGGGGGACACTAAAGGCTAGCCCAGAATGGCACCCCTACCTATTTCAATAGCTTGATTAAACCTTTTGAAAGGGGGTAAATTCCAGTTATGAGGGGGTTGGGAGGTCGATCTTGACTAGCCACAAATTATCCTAGGGGTCATTCCTACCAGGGGAAGGGAGGAGGGGGGGGTGTAGTTTGAGGCTGTTACACCGGTAACCAGTGGTTGTGCCAGGGCCAGTGCTGTTTGTGACAACGAATGGAAACAGATGTCTACGAAAACAAATGGCTGTACTATTTTCTTTCTTGTTCCCTCACCAGGGGATTGTTTGTGTTTCTGCTGTTTGCTGATTTTTTACCTGGTATGGATATGGCTGTTGACAGGGCAACAGAGCAGCAGCTGAATCATTTTTTCTCAGCAAAGTCGCCATGTCTTATTCCTGTCTAAACCACACACTTGGTATGGTCATTGTAAATGACTGAGCCTAGCATGGCACTAAATGCTATTCATGTTGTGTTAGTTAATGAAATATCTAATGTTTCCGTGTGCCCCCATGGGGTTTCCTGAAATAAACACGTCTTGTCTTGTCTTGTCTTGTCTTGTTGTGTTTCATAGTGTGCAAATGGTAAAAATTGAATGAAAAGGTTACTGCAGTGATATCAAATAGTGTGCAAATGGAAACAATTGAATGAAAAGGTTACTGCAATGATATAAACTGCCTTGAGCTCAGTATATTTTGTTATAGATGATTATGGTTTGTCTCGATGTTATGCCAGCATTAAAACCATTATGACAAGTTCATTTTCAGACAGTTTGGAGCACCTGCTGACTTTCTTGTTGTAAGCTGCTTCGTTGTTTCATGACAAACATGGTGTACTGAACACAGGATGTGGTGATGAGTCACACACTCAGGTGATGGCCAGAGCCAATCGCGTGCGTGCTTACTCTGAACATGCACTGAGCAGACCAATCAGCTGATTCATTTGATTGAACAGGAAAGGATGTGACTTTACTGTCCGTCAATTTTTTTTCTATACTGATATCTCTTGGGATGTGAGTATTCCCCCTCGCTCCCACCCCCACCTCCCTCCCCCCAGAAAAAAGTGTTTCTGAAATAAAATTTTTAAAATCTAAAAAGAGTTTATAATCATTATGCAAAGAAAGATATTTATATAGTGCTACATCTTGTGCAGCGACAAATAAAAAAAATTGTTCACACCAGCCATTCACCCCCATGTGTCAGATGAACGACAAACTTTAATATACATGTAAATGGAAAACTGTAGAAACTCGATAAGATGGAGGGAAGTGAAAGGAGAGCCATTTTTGAAAGAGGGAGATTTTAAGGCCAGGCTTTATAAAGAGTTGTGTGCAGAGATATGACAAAGCAAAATAGGGAGATTGTATCCAAATGTATAGTCCAGAGATGGAGAAAGAATAGCGGCCAGCTGTGGAGTGTTTGAATCTGGCAAGAGAGATACAGGGTGGATCTGAAGCTGATTGTAGAGAGCGGGACAGGGTATAGAGGTGAAGGTAGATTTGTGAATACATTTATAACACAAAGTGCTGATCTTGTATTTTACTCTGTGGGGAGTTCACAGGGGTTGACATCACTGTTACTGCTGTCAGTATTCATTGCCAGGAAGGCTGTTTGTGGCCAGTTGATTCAGTCTTTATCTTGTTAACACTGGGATGGGCACCAGCTGTCCATTCTGCAGTTTAATTTGCCAGTATGGCCTTTCATATTTAATTCATGTGTGGCTTTGAACTATTTTGTATCATTTGTAATCTGGGGGTGATCATTGAAGCAGAAGGGCTGACATTCTCAGCACAGTATGGTCTCATTTGCCTTTGGGAGCTGAATAGTGAAGATGATATGTCATGAAATGTATTGCTTTGAAGGGTGTTTTTTTTCCAGATGTGACAAGAGTTGTGTGTTTAACACGGTTGATTTTTAAAATTTTACTTGAGCAGTCCTGATATAGCCCTGTGCAGTCAGCTGCACTGTAAGTAACACTGTCAAATGTCAGATGTATGTGGCCAGTGATGAGACAGTGAAGAAAAGTGCAAAAATACTTTGTGTGGCAAGAGGGAAACTAGAAGGGCCGGAATGATTTCTCTTTGTGACCAGTGTGTTATGAAATTAAAATGGTGATTTGAAATGAAAAAAAAGTGTTTATATTGTGTGAACAACACGTGCAGAAATTGAATGTACAGTGTATGAACCAACATGCACAGAAATTGAATGCACACTAACCTTCATCAGCTGGTTAAAAAAATGGACAGGGTGAAGAAATTTGCCAGAGTAAAATTAAAGTTGCTCCACGACTAAAGTGGTTTTTCCTCGTGGTTCATCTGGTTGATGTGTTTAGATGTTAAAAATATGTGCAACAAGATTTTGTAATGAAACATTACAGGAACAAATGAAAGATCTCTGATATGATTGATCATCTCAAATGGCCCACTCTCTAACAGTGACAGGAAACGGCAAGATGCTGTACAAACTGCAGCATGTCAAAGTCAACATACCTTCCTTGAGGCAGAAACTCATCCCCCCATCGCTGGGACAATGACGAGCCCACCAAGAACAGCTGTCCCAGATCTACTGCAGGACACAGTACAGACAAGCAGGGTCTCTCCCAAGAAGAACTCGGGACTGAAATGCCCTGCCTCAGACAGCTGTGGAGGCCAGTACTACTGACGCCTTTGTGTCAAGGGTGTCTTGGTGGCTGCCAGATGCTAACAACTGACTTTCCTCCTTTCTTTTTTATTTTCATTTCATTTTTGACTCACTTGTGTAAACAAAGTGAGTCTATGTTTTAACCCGGTGTTCGGTTGTCTGTGTGTGTGTCTGTGTGTCCGTGGTAAACTTTAACATTGACATTTTCTCTGCAAATACTTTGTCAGTTGACACCAAATTTGGAATAAAAATAGGAAAATTCAGTTATTTCCAGTCATCTTGTTTAAAACAATATTGCGCTTCTGGGATGGGCACAAAAAAATAAAGAATGAAGCCTAATTATATGCAAACTGCATTTACTGTTATATTTATATTTTTTGTATTCTCTAAACTTGGCACTTTCATCTGATATTCTGACCCAACAGCTAGAGCAGTCATTATTATCATTTTTTGTTCAAACAGGAACTTCTTTTGCTAAGCATGGAAGTTTTATTTATTTTGCAAACGTTTTGGTGCAGATAGTAAAAAAGGGAAATTACTCTGTAATTAATGCTAGGGGAGTTAATTTGCTTTAAACTGATCTTTCTTCTCTTAAACATTACATTTTGAAATTATACTAAATACATAAAAAGCTTGGATTTTTTTTTTTAAGCGTATCACAAGTGAGTCTTGAAGGCCTTGCCTCTCTTGTATTTAATACATCAGTTGCTGGAAGCATCCAAGAGGAGTTAAGTAATCTATTATTTTAAATTCTTAGTATAGGAATCATTGATCAAAGTAAATGACAGGCTGGAGCTGTCAGTTCGGATTTTAACGCTGGGGAGGGCTTCGCTAGCCGGAGTGGTCTAGCCTAGATACTGCGAAATAAAGTCCTTTCTTTTTTTCTTTTCTTTTTTAGGAATAGGGCCAGGGATACAATTAGGGCTTCTTTCTGCAGATTCCCCCATTAGCGACAGAATAGTCAAGAAATGATTGTGATCACTCCATGGAAGGGAGGAAGAAATTCACTAGATTCATCCAGGTCTGTCGGTTGTGTGTCAAGCCCTCTGGGTCTTTGCAAATGGCTTTGCCTTCCATTTTTTCGGTATAGTTAGTCCAATGTCTTTACAGTCTATCCCTGTGGCTCAGTAAAATAAGTTTTACATGATTTTGATATCCTAAATAGGAGATGATGCGTATATTATAGTTCTTAAGCCCACAAAGAGTACTGTGTGAATACCCAGTTTTCTGAACACTGATTTTCAGCTTTTGGCCAGATAAGAGTTGCTGTGATGACGTGCTGATTTTCATGATGGTCAGACCTTCCTGCATCAGGAAGTCATACTTTTGTCAGGTGTTTATTAGCTCTGTGTCGCACTTTAACTACATAAATGAGTCCATTAACTGTATTCTATCAAGAGTTCTTAATTAACAAACAAATGGAGAAAGTCTGTCACCACCACCCCCCACACCCCCTGCAGCCCCCCTCCTCCCCTCCCCCCCCACCCCCCTCCAAAAAAAAAAAAAAAAAAGAAGAAAAACTCTGGGTTGTGATATAACACTTTTGATAAGAAATGTCAACATGTTTGACCATAGGTTCTTCTTCAGAGACTTGTTCACAAGCCTGCAGTTTTTTGTTTGTTTTGTTTTCTTTTATTGTTGTTGTTTTTACAGAGTTCCTGTCTTTGTTTTATAGAATCAGCATGTCAGCTTTTGTTTTATAGCCAGTTCATAATTATTTATTTTGTTGCATACTGCTTCTGTGTGTGTGGAATGTTGCACAGATCTGTGTGTAGCATGCAATAGATATGAAATTTATAATTGTATTGTGGTTTGTAAAAATGAATTGCTGATGGTGGAGCTCAACATTCATATACTTGTATATATGTACAGTTGTACACAGTTGTTGTTTGTTTGTTGTTGTTGTTTTTATTCCAAGAATGTTGTATTGTTAATCATTATGTTTGTTTGTTTGTTGTTGTTGTTTTTAATTCCAAGGATGTTGTATTGTTCATCATTATATTTTGAGATTTAGACCAATCTGGGGATGATAAAGTAAGCGGAAGGGCTGTTGTCCTTGTCCTCAAACAACCAAGTCTTGTTTGCCTTCAGGAGTTAAATTGTTACGATAATATGTTATGAACTGTGTTATGTTTTTTCATGGTTGGTTTTGTTTTTGTTTTTTTCTCTTTTCATGTCTGACAGAGTTTTGTATTAAAAGCAGTTGAATTATGTATTCATTTGGGTGGTCCTGATATAGCTGTGTGTGTAAGCTTTACTATAAGCAGCAATGTCAAGGTCAAGTTGTTCATTGGTCAGTTAAATTATGAGGTATAGTCCAGTGTGACTGGGTGGGGTTTTTTTTTTGTTTTTTGTTTTAACTTGCTTCACGTTCATTTTGTGAATAGATGGTTAATCAAATAGAACACAGGCATGCAACACACACACACACACACACACACACACACACACACACACACACACACACACACACACACACACACACACACAAGTATTACCCTTTGAAGAACAGATGAAATTTGCATCAGCAGAATATATCTTGAGAAGTACAACAGTTCAAAATTCAAATATTGCCAAGATCAGTTTAAAATCAAACCTTCATTTCCTTTAAAGAGCACATGCACAGTCTATTCACTCCCTCACAATTATATAGGTACTTATACCTCTAGCATATTTAAAACATCAGGAATGAACCCAAATCAAACTGCCCCTCAGTTATCATACACGACAATACCTAAATGGGAGATGAACAATGCAACATTTGACATTGATTACCTAGATTTAAAGAAAGCTGAAGGCCCTGTTTTTGTTAAATCTCGCATTCAAGAAAATTATCCAAATCACCATTTATAATTCCGTCATTAAAAATAGAGAATCACTATCATAATTATCGGTAAACATTTTTCCATATTCACAGCAGAACTTATGGCTATATTGATGGGATTAAATCATGTACTAGATCTTCCCATTACCATATTTCAAGTTTTATTTTGTGTCGATTCAAAATCTGTATTACAAGCATTAAAATCTTTTGATTTGAAGACAAGATTAGAACTCATAACAGAAATTCATTATATAATTCATGTTTTGACCATCCGTGGTGCAAAGATTAACTTTTGTTGGATCGTGGGAAATGAGCGAGTGGATCGTTGTGCAAAAAAAGGCACAATGAACATTTACAGTGACTTTGAAATTTCGTATTCTATATTCATTACAAAAAGGTTATTATCTACTGGAGAAAACGTGCTGGAACCTTGTCAGTAAACTAAAACTGGAGTCTGACCCTGACAGAGAAAATACTGACATTAGCTCGCGCAGAACTTATCGCATGTTTTCTTTTAAAACAAAAGGACATCACAGTAGCAGAAGGCTCACCAGTCTAATATACAGACTATGACTAGATGCCATGAAAACAAAACATACTTCTAATGTGACTTGCATTTGCAGCAATTAAATTGCCCTGTGCATATCATCCATAGATGTGAACAGTTAAAACCATATTTACCTGTGTCCTTTCCAAAATCTGCAGTTCCATCTGCTTCCATTAGAAATGTCTTGTATGATAATCAACATGTGTTTGAAATAGGTCAGAGTTTAATTTGATGCCCAACTGGCTCTTTGTTGTAATTCTACTAGTTGACTAGTTAGTTTAGTTTATTTCGTTTATATTCTTCTTTAAAAAAAAAAAAAGAGAAAAAAAAGCTAATTGAGGAGAGAGGAACAGAGAAAGTTGTGAGGATTTAAGGCATGGGTAGGGTGATGGATTTTCGTTTGAAATCAGAAATGTGGATGGACTTTAAGGAAAAGAATAAACACACACTCTTATGTAAGTGTAATGCTCATTTATTACTGTGTGTAAGTGAAATGCTCATTTATCAGTTATAGTACTAATAAATTTTGCTTCTGGTTTGGTTTTTTTGTTTTTTTCTATTTATTTTGTTTTAGTTTTGTGCAGATTAGAGTTATGATTTTTATTCCTTCATGATTATAAACAAATCTATGCAGGACAAGACTATATTAATTGACAATTACTGAATATCTTGGCTGTCTAAAAGAAGACAGAAAATTGGTTGGATTTATTATGAAAGCTTGTTTAATCAAAGCAAAACAATACAATTTTTTTTTTTTTACCATGACTCTAAGCACCAAAGATGTATGGATGGGACATATTGTTTCACCTTCTTCGTTTTTTTGTTTAAACTCAAATGGCATATATTCATTGTTCCACAGAAATTATGAAATTTATGAACAGAATTGTTGATCATTCCCCTGTGAGGATTGCAGGGGATCTTTCGGTTTAAACAGCATCCCCACCTGCTGGAAATTCTGTGCTTGAAATCTCCTCTTCCTCTTTTCTATCACTTCGTGTCTGGCTTTTTCCTTTTCTTTCTGTCGTTTCTTCCCATTTCAGTTTCTGTGTCGCTGATCCATTCCCTTCTTTTTTCTTCTAGAAAGCCTTTGGTATATTTTATATATATATATTTATATACGTGGGGGGGGGGGGGGGGGGGGGTGGTGTTGGTCTTTATCAGGACTTCATATATCTTGGCATTCTTACTACATTGTATTCTTTTTGGCACCTGGGACATATGAGGTGCCAGTTGGCAATTTCTTGGTTTTGTATACCTGATATTATTTGTTATTGCCTTTTGTAACATTATCTTTTAAGTTCAGGCTAATTTTTTTAATCTTCCGTTTTAAAAAATTGATGAAATGGTCAACGCCAGAGGCATGTTCTAGGGTTATTATGCATGAATTTAACTGTACTTGTGCCTGATTTTCTTTTCCATGTGTTTGTTGTTGTTTATTTAGGTTCCACATGACTGGCATTGACAGTTTCTTAAGCCCTGATATGGCTTTGTGTGGTCTGTATTGTGTTGTATAACCCTTTCGTCATAACAGATTTCTCTGCGTAAAATTTGGGCTGCTCTCCCCTGGGAGAACACATCGCAGCAGTGAGATTGCCACCCTTTTATACGTTTTTTTTTTTCTGCCTGCTTGTGTTTGTTTTCCTGTCAAAGCAGGTTTATTTCTACAGAATTTTGTTGTCATGGGTTCTTTTACATGCACTAAGTGCATCCTGTACATGGGACCTCAGTTTATTGTCTCATCCAAATAACTAGCGTCCAGATGTCCAAAGTCCCAGTGGAGGGGGAAAAAATATTGGTGACTGTGGGATGCGAACCAGTGCACTCAGATTCTCTTGCTTCCAAGGCAGACACGTTACCAGTGGGTCAACATTCCACTTGGCTGGGCTGGCAGCAACAAGGATAAACATCAGGAATATTTCTTACTGTTCTTGTTTTAGAATAGTTTTTATCGTTAATTAGTAGGTCATTCAGAATTGTCTTGGATAGATGAACTGACTGTGTAATGGATTAGGAAGGCCAGGTCAGTACAGTACTCCTCTGTCAGAATGTGAAGCATGTGCTATGGTGTTGTATTGATTGAAACCAAGAGCTTTAACAATTGGTGTTTCTCAACATTTGATGGCCTTATTGAAGCAGCCTACCTCTCAAAGCTCTTCCTTTTCTTTTTTTCTTTATAAGATAGTTGATGTTTTTTCTGAATTTTTTTTCTTCTTCCTTTTTTTTGGTGTTTTTCTTCTTCTTTCTTTCTTTTTGCTACTCTTGAAAATTAGAGCATTAGGAGAGAAAAGTGCAGTTCAATCTATATTTTCTGTCAGTATTTGGAAGTATGTATGCCTGTTTTAACCCTCTAGCATTCACATGTGTTACTGAGAAACTCTTCCATCTATTAAAAAATTTCCATACTTTTAAAAAGTTCATTCGGTTCCTCAAGTACACACAGTGCCAAAGAGTTACTGTGGAGCATTCATATTTAGCTGAAGTTACACACTAAAATTTGCCCACCATTGTCATATCAGCAACATTTTATCTGTGGCTGGTGTGGTTGTGTTAATGTTGTTATCATCATTGTCATAATTATTTCAGTTGTTGTTTTATAATTATCATCCTCATAGGTTAGGAGATGCCATGACAGAACAGTTACGCATTGAATTTCTGATCCAGTGTTCACAATGGTCAGGGTTCAAGGTCCTGTTTTGGCATGGTGTTGTGTCTTTGGGAAAGCCACTTTTCTTTGATTTTCCTCACTCCACCCAGCTGTGAATGGGTACCAGAATTTGGTTGAAGAAAGAGAGGATTGGGCCCCACCTTCCTATGCCTAGCCCTATGACACAGTTGATGTGAATTCACTAGCACTGTCCCAACAGCTTTAAAAGGCTGTGTGACGTTTAACCTTTAACTTTGAAGTCATTTATCGAGCTAGTGTTGAAAATGTTGGTAGAAGAGGGAGAAGGAGGGAAAAAAAAACCCTGTGAGCACTTTCACAATAAAGGAGCACCTCATCCAGCTAATGCCAGAAAGCTTGCCTCTGATTGATTGATTGATTTAAATTGCTCTGTCACTGATCATCTGTGATGTCATGCTGATCTGGCAGATTGTCCTTCAGTAGATAGAGTCTCCCGTCGGACCAACGGATGAGTAGGCAGGCAGGTTTATCTGTCTGTGTGTGTCCTCATATGGGAGAAGAGGCCGATTCTGGATGTCCAGCACTTCCCACAGGTGTTGCAAGGGAAAACGTCTCCAGAAGCTGAGCCCTGCTTCCTTCGCTCACATTTCTCCTTAATGGCCAGCGTTCTCTTGTTTTCAAACGTCTTTATGCCACTAGAGCACAGCATCCTTCAGCGAGAGCGGTCAAGGGCATCAGTTTCCCAGGAAGCGATGTCTGTGTCACAGGCTT
The DNA here is from genome assembly GCF_041734735.1 of Babylonia areolata. NCBI lineage: Eukaryota > Metazoa > Mollusca > Gastropoda > Neogastropoda > Buccinidae > Babylonia > Babylonia areolata. The sequence continues at coordinate 60,170,462 of NC_134878.1, read as the reverse complement.
TGAGGTTTGTCTTCAAGGTGTCCTTGAAGTGCTTGCAGGGTCTTCCAAGTTCGCGGTGGCCTTCCTTCAGCTGGCCATACAAGAGCATCTTTGGGATCCTGCTATCTGTCATGCAGACAACGTGTCCTGTCCAGCGTAGCTGGCACTGGATCAGCAGGCTTTCGATGCTGGGCAGGCCACTCCTCTCTAGTGACCTGGACGTTGGAGACCCTGTCTTGCCACTTTATGCTGAGGAACTTTCGTACGCATCTCTGGTGAAACTGATGTCAAGCTGATCTGGCAGATTGTCCTTCAGTAGAACATGATTGGTAAAAGCAGCGCCATACCACCTCCCTCAGCTGCAGTCTGTATCCAAGCCAAGTCAGATTTTGCATGGTAGCAACATTTGAAAATCCTGGCATGGTCCATTGCTCATGTATTTTGACTTTTCAAGCTTGTGGAATTGTGTGATGATTGATCAGAATCTGTTTCAGACAGTATTATCTCTTTCTGCAGGGAAATGAATTGTATTATTTGGTGGAGGACTATGGTCGTGCGGTGATTTGATTGGTCAATTGAAGAGGACCACAAAAGGCTTTGTGGATGTGCAACAAGGAGAGACTGGGTAGTTCTCTATGTATCAGCAACAAATGTCTTCTTTATAAAAGTGATATGGTATCCTTTATTGGTTCTTTTTTTTTTTTTTTTATATTGAGGACCTCAGAAATTTAAATTGCTTTTTCTTCTTCTTCTTCTTCTTCTTCCTCAGCTCTGTGAAGAGTCATTGGGGCACCAGACAGAAAAACTGTTCACCAGATTCCTCCAGGTCTGTTGGTTGTGTGTCAAAGCCTGGGTCTCTGTAAATGTTTGTCCTGTCTGTTCTGCAGTGTTGTTGGTCCATTGTTGTTGTTTTACTGTCTCCCTACCTCATCAGTTCCTTCATGGATCATTTCAGCAAGATCATTGGATCTTGTTATGTTGCCATAACAACATAGCTTTTTTTTTTCTTTACTGATGTCAGCACACCTTCATAAGGTCCAGTGTTCTACTTGATGGTTAGGCGCACTTATTCAATGGTGATGTTTATCAGTGTATTGGATGTTTTAGTATCTTGCAACATCGCCTCATTTCCATGGCTTGCATTTTTCGTGCAATGTGTCTTAGGGCAATTCTTCTTCTTCTTCTGCGTTCGTGGGCTGCAACTCCCATGTTCACTCGTAAGTACACAAGTGGGATTTTACGTGTATGACCGTTTTTACCCCGCCATGTAGGCAGCCATACTCCACTTTCAGGGGTGTGCATGCTGGGTATGTTCTTGTTTCCATAACCCACCGAACGCTGACATGGATTACAGGATCTTTAACGTGCGTATTTGATCTTCTGCTTGCATATACACACGAAGGGGGTTCAGGCACTAGCAGGTCTGCACATATGTTGACCTGGGAGATCGTAAAAATCTCCACCCTTGACCCACCAGGTGCTGTCACCGTGATTCGAACCCAGGACCCTCAGATTGAAAGTCCAACGCTTTAACCACTTGGCTGTTGTGCCTGTCGGGGCAATTCAAATCTGACAGAGCCCACCCCTCTCATCTCCAGACTGGATTTACTTGTCGGGGTTTCTGCCCCATGTGTGGCAGGTGGTTCTGGGTTATATGGTTACCAGTAGTTGGGAAACTCTGACCTGGTTCCTCGTTACAGACACTTCATTTCGGGGTCTGTAGTTTATGTTGAGAGAAAGTTTGGTGGCTTTAATCTTTTAAATGCATTCAGTCAAGATATTTGTCTTGGTTAAGCCTACACATTTATTTTTTTTTATGTTTGTGCACATATATGTAGTAACCCCTCTTCACGCCTTCCCTTCCAATCCATACACGTGCACCAAATGTTATTTAGACTAGAATGATACATGGTAAATATACTGATGGGAATGCACACACCTGTTGACTGGAGATTCAGCAGTATGTATAACAGCTATACATCATTTTAATCAAAACGAACTTTGTAAGTAGCCAGTCTGGTAGTTCTGTACCATTAGATCTTCTCATGTAAGATTTGTAGAAGAGAATTACTCTCACACATGTGCATGCATGCACACAAAAACATGTATACAGTTCACTTTGTTTTTGTTAGTGATTGTTTTGTTTTGTGAATTTTTTTGTGTTTTTGTTTTTGTTTTTTGGGAGGGGAGGGGGGGTTGCAGAATCAAATGTATCATTGAATGTTACCTTTTTTTTCAAATTGTATTAATCTTTTTATGTGTTTTTATGATTTTTTTTTTAGGGGGTGGGGAGGGTCTTCATATACAAAATTGATTCAGTAATTTGTAATTTTCTGCATGTAAATTATTTACTGTTGTATTTGGTAAATAAATATATAGTCACCAATATAAGTGTACCTATGTATATATTAATTAACCTATCAAGGTGATGTGAGGGTACTGTATAAGAAATATTGAATTCATTATTACCTAGTTCATTATAATTTACCTTAATGGTTATTTTAGAAGCATGCAATGATAACTTAAGCAGAAGTACAAATATGATTTGGGATTAAGAATATTCAAATTGATTATCTACAATTTTGTTGTTTTCAGTTCACGTAATTGTATATGAAACTATGTCATAGAAATGTTCATAATTATGTATGTAATGTATGTTTCAAAAGAGATAATCAAGATGACATACTGTTCTCAGAGAAGATTATATTTCTGTCAAATAACTTTCAAGTTTATTCTTTATCTTTTTAATTATGCGCAGAACACAACAAAGTATTTTTAATACCAAAGAAAAAAGGCACAGACTGGTTTTGATATTATATTTCAAAGAAAAAAAACATCAAGATGATTATGATTATCATGAAAAGCCAGTTTTAATGGTGATGAGATATTGAAGATGTTGTTATGGGAGGCAGCTAACATTATCAATTCAGTGGTGCATCCATCGCATGTGTGATGACATTTCTGTCACATTCCCATTCATCGTTTTTTTTCTTCTGTTTGACATTATACAGACTTCACTAACTGTTAAGGACCACTCCATAAAAGTAAGGACTCTTTCTTCAGATCAGCCCAGTTTCAACCCAAAAGGAAGGTATGTAACTGCTAAAGTTGCGTGCCTTCGAATATTTAGCCTTTGCCAAGCTGAGTTCTGACCCCATGAGCCCGTAAATATTTCAGAGCGCCCTCTCATAGGGTACAACTCCAGATAAGTCTTGTTTAATCAGTCAAGTATGTTTTCATGAAATGTTCTAAAAATAAAAAAATAAATAAACAAAAAACCGAGTGACCATTAAAGTATGCAGCATGCATTGGGTCTACAACTGGCAACTTTGACAAAAATAAAATGTTATAAAAAAATTTTAAAAAAAAAAACACAAAAAAAAACTGACCTCACTGAATACATGCATGGCTGTTTTTGGCAAATGTGCACCATTAACACTATAACAGCTTGAAAAAATGTGTTTTGAAAAAAAAAAAGTTTTGTTTAAAGTTTTTTTGTTTTTGTCTTTTACTTCTTCTTCTTCTGCGTTCGTGGGCTTCAACTCCCACGTTCACTCGTATATACGCGAGTGGTCTTTTTACGTGTATGACCGTTTTTACCCCGCCATGTAGGCAGCCTTACTCCGTTTTCGGGGGTGTGCATGCTGGGTATGTTCTTGTTTCCATAACCCACCGAACGCTGACATGGATTACAGGATCTTTAACGTGCTTATTTGATCTTATGCTTGTGCATACACACGAAGGGGGTTCAGGAACTGGCAGGTCTGCACATATGTTGACCTGGGAGATTGTAAAAATCTCCACCCTTTACCCACCAGGCGCCGTCACCGTGATTTGAACCCGAGACCCTCAGATCGAAAGTCCAACGCTTTAACCATTCGGCTATGGTGCCCGTCAATTGTCTTTTACAATTCATAAGTTTATAAATGACAGCTATATGTGTTTTTCCAGTATAACAAATGGAAGTGCATGTGCAAGAAAAGCACCTCTGGTTTTGACAGAGTGGTGCCCATTGCATCGGCTGCGTCCACCACTTGTGTCTCTTTGAGAGTCGGCATCACTTCACACCATGCCTCCATTGGCTGAAAACTGGGCATGCAAGTTCTCCAAGTGGTCCTTAACTTTTTGTGAACCCTGTATGCGTAATGTTCAACAACGGAGTGTGCTCTTGACACAGGACAGTAGCTTAGAGTTAGGATTAGAAAATGTGATTGATAAAGTAGTGCACATGTATGACTTTTTTTTCTTTTCTTTTTTTCTTTTTTTAAGGGAGATAGTAGTGGTGCATGTAGTTGTAGTAAGTGAATAAACAGAATCAGTTCATGCTGGAAATATTTTGATGATTTGTTTATAATAAATTGTTGAAGAAATGCAAATGTGTTTTTTTAAGAATGATCTGGACTGAAGAACATGCACATGTGGAACACGTTCCCTCTTCCCCATCGTCCCCCCTCTCCCTCTCTCTGTCTCTCTTCTTGTCCTTCTTCTTTCTTTCTTCTTTCTTTGAACCATAGCACTGTTTTACTTTTTTTGTTGTTGAGTATTTTGACTTTTACATGCATTGTAATGTGATGTTTATATTTGATATATATATATATATATATAAAAGAATAATGTTCACATACCCTTTCCTAAGGGGCCTAGTCCTGTACATGAATAAATCATCTGGAATCTCTCTCTCTTCTCTTTCTATGATGTTTCTCTCTCCCTCCTCTCTCTCTCTATGCTGCCTGCCCTCTCTCCCCTTTCTCTTCCTCTCTCTCTCTCTTACTTTCCTCCCCCTTCACCACTCTCTCTTCCCTCAATTGCTCACCCTTTCTATTTCCCTCTACCCTCTCCTCCCTCTCTCTCTATCCCTCCCTCTCCTCCCCACTCCCTCTCGCTCACCCTTTCTCTCTCTCTCTCTCTCTCTCTCTCTCATCCCTCCCTCCCCCTCTTTCTCCTCACATTTCTTGCACACCTTTTCTATCTCTCCCTCTCTCACTTTCTCTCCTCATTTCACTCTCTCCCCCTCTCTGCCCCACTCTCTCGCAGGGTGCCAGGACAGCACCGATCTTACATTCAGAAAAAAAAAAGAGGTTGAGTCCCATGCTATATAATATAATATAATATAGGCAGACGGCCAAGGTGTATGAGGTGCGGGGGTTGGGGGGGGGGCGATGTTGAGAGGAATACGGTGTGGGGAGAGGTGTATCGAGGGAGTGAGGATAAACGATTTAGTTATGTTTTCGACTTTGAATTGACATCAGGTCGTGGACTGAGGACGGGCTCCAAGCAGTGAACTTGGACCTGTTGTTGTGTGGGCGGACAGACCACAGTGCATCTTTCTGGATGTTGATTCACTCGTTAGTGTCTCTGTCGTGTCTCGCTCAGTTTTGTGGAGTCCAACACAGAGGGAATGTTTGAGTGGGACGGTACGCGGTGGGAGGGGAAAATTGAAAGAGTGTGGGGAGTGGTGGTGAATGCACGAGTGTATGTGTGTGTGTGTGTGTGACTCACGCGCGCGCGCCCTGGGTGGTCGAGGTGTTGATCAATTTAAAACTGATAATTAATTCAGTACTTGGTGGTCGAGGTGTTGATCAATTTAAAACTGATAATTAATTCAGTACTTTTTTGTTTTGATCAGTCACTGTTCTTGTTATCTGTTCTCCCACGTCATTAATGGCTGAAATTAAGGTATTGATTTCAAATATTTCTTGTTTCAGTGTTCAGTGTTTGTACGTGCAGTGTTCAATGCACTCTGTCTGTCTGTCTGTGCGCCCCGGCGCGTGCGTGCATATGTGTATGTTAATGATTGTGTGTGTGTGTGTGTGTGTGTGTGCAGTTCAAGAACAACAAAAAAAAGTCATATACCTACTTCTCCACACTGAGCATACAAAAGATCTGTACTACGGAGGGATCGAACATGTCCCGACCTGTCACAGCAATCGCGTGACACGCGAACAGGTATCGCTGGCCCACCACGCAGTGAGAGTCGACTGTTTTCTATCAATAGCGTTGCCTTCACCCAAAACACACATATACAGGTCTACGTCGCGTTCACTCACACTTCGCACAAGCGACAACCTTTCACACTCGCGGCCATAGTGGTTGCGAGGGAAGCGAAGCTTGCTGTTAGAAAGGTATGGTTTGACATTCATTTTATTGCTTTCTGTTACCCAGTACGTCCAAGGTCGATTCTGGATGCATTAAAGTGTTCTTTTTGCTATTCATTACACGAACAACATCAGTTTCCTAAAGATTCTTGTATTGTGGTTGGATGTTTTTGCTTCAGGCGTTTCGTATAACTACTGGGTAGTGTGTCTTGTTGGTTGTTGCTATCGATGTCTGTTAGATAGATTTTCATATCGTTTTACATGTTTCGTATTATCACATGGCTTCAGTGCGTTCGTGGGATCGTGATTCATTGATCAGTTACTGGAAACAGCGGATCGGGAGCCAATATACCGATTATCAGTGTGGATCGATCGAATCGAACCTGCATGGCTGACTGTTTCGTACGTGCAGTATTGTTTTGCTGTAAGTTGTTTTGCTGTTGTTTGGGGATGGCTTTTAGTGCAGTCATGTTCTTGATAGAGATGTTTTCTGACAGGGGTTTAGAACTGACGACAGTTCTAGCGGGGTCTTTGTCTTTGCGCTTCTTTTCAAACGAAAAAAACTGACAGGGGATTTGCTGTTGTTTTGGGGCGGTTTTGTGTGTGTGTGTGTGTGTGGTGTTTTGATAGCAGTGTATCCGTGTGGGGGGTTGGGGTTGGGGTGGATGGCGATTGGGGGTGGGGGAGTGAGGTGGAGTGGATCGAGGGGGGTATAAGTCGAGATGTGTGTGTGTGCGTACCGTGTGTATGTGTGTGTGTGTGTGTGTGTGTTTGCCGGTGTGCTCGTTCCCCAGCGCCTTTTAATGTGCGGGTGCGTGACTGAGCTTTAGCGTATGTGTGTACGTGTGTGTGTGTGTGTACGTGCATGTGTGTGTGTGTGTTTGTGCCAAGGTGTGTGTGCGTGTGTGTGTGCCAAGGTGTGTGTGCGTGTATGCCATGGTGTGTGTGTGTGTGTGTGTAGATCAAGGAAATTACTAGTGTGACTAGCAAACAGATATATAGGGACTCTGATGTAACCAGCAAGAAACACATCGGGAACCAGAAAGAAAAGTCGCCTGCAGGCTGTAATTATAATTATAGCCGTGCCAGCTGAGAAGACAAACAATGTCTGACGTCAGAGTGTAAAGAGTGAATCATGTAAAGAGAGCTGGTTCCTTAGAGTTAGCCGGCTCTTCAGTTCACTGTCGTATTCGCTCTTTGCAGAGATTGACCTCTCCACGCCACCTCACCCCCCTCTCTCTCTCTATCTGTCTATAATACGCACACACACACACACAGATATATATATATATATATATATATATATATATATATATATATATATATATAATTATATGTGTGTGTGTATTATAGATATAGCTGTGATGTGCTATTATCCACTATCGTGTCTGTGTTGTTCCGTATGAGGCGCTTAGAACTTAGAGCCGATGACATGTCATCAGTGGGGAGCAGTTTGTGCCATATCATTACTATGCATCATACCAACCATCAAATCATCGTGTATCACAGACTTCACCACACGCATTTCTCTACGGATAATAAAGGTATTCTGATTCTGATACTGATTCTGGAGTGGAGTGATGGCCTAGAAAGCGAGAGAATCTGAGCGCGCTGGTTCGAATCACGGCTCAGCCGTCAATATTCTCTCTCCCCCCCCCCCCCCCCCCCCCTAGACTAGACCTTGAGTGGTGATCTGGACGCTAGTCATTCGGATGAGACGATAAACCGAGGTCCCGTGTGCAGCATGCATTTAGCGCACGTAAAAGAACCCATGGCAACAAAAGGGTTGTTCCTGGCAAAATTCTGTAGAAAAATCTACTTCGATAGGAAAAAAACAAATAAAACTGCACGCAGAAAAAAAAAAAAAGAGGGTGGCGCTGTAGTGTAGCAACGCGCTCTCCCTGGGGAAAGCAACCCAGAGAAATCACACAGAGAAATCTGTTGTGATAAAAAGAAATACAAAATACGAAATTCTGATCATCACCATTATCATCACAATCATCACCATCATCATTACAGTCAGACAGACCACCAGCACCACAGTCAGTCAGGGAGGACGGGAGGAGTGAGGATGTCCGGAACGGGGCTGGAGATCCATGATGCTGCCTCCACGGGGGATTACGACTCCCTGGAGGAGCTCATCAAGACGGGCAAGTACGACCTCAACCTAAAGGACGTCGACTCCGGCAATCGCACCGCTCTCCACTGGGCCTGCCAGAAAGGTCTGTACGTGACGTATGTAGGAGCCTGGGGGGAGGGGGGGTGTTGGGGGGTGGATGGGGGAACCGGGGCGGGATCATTGCTGAGCGTGCGTGCGTGTTTGGCGACGGTCCCGGCCGGGGAAGGCCGAGAGTCGCATCGTATGCATGCAAATAACAGAGAAAAACAACAACAACAAACAGCAATATCAAGAAGAAAAAAGTGAACGGAGTATGTATTTGTTGCGATGAAACCAAACGGTTTCATCTGCTGTTTACCCTTTCTTTTTTTTTTTTCTTTGTGTGTGTGTGTGTGTGTTTTCGTGTGTGTGTGTGTGTGTGTGTGTTTTCGTGTTTGTGTGTGTGTGTGTGTGTTTTCGTGTGTGTGTGTGTGTGTGTGTGTTTCCTGTTTACACTAGTTTGCGTAGCTAGCTCGTTACCGAGCGCTTCAATTTTTGTGGTATTTGCGGAACTTGTTCTCTAAGAACAAACAAACAAAAAGCAACAACAACAACAAAAAAACAACAACAGTTGAATGATTCCTCGCATACCCTTGATAAGCTTCTTTCTTTCTTTTTCTGTGTTTATTTACAAGTTTATTTGTTTGTTTAATTCTTTCTTTCTTTCTCTATAAATGTATTTCTTTATATATCTCTTTATTTACTGGCTTTCTAATGGTAACCGTGGAACTTATTCGTTAGAAAAAAAAAGTGAAAAATAAATCAACCTCTCATACACGTTTTCTTTCATCTATTCATTTATTCATTCACTTTATTTACTTTAATTAGTGATTTTTTTTTCAAATCAGTTGGTTTTTTTGTTGTTGTTGTTGTTTTAACTACAGGCTAAGCGGTGGAACGCATCCACTGGCTAGCTATTGTATTCATTCATTCATTCATTCGTTCGTTCGTTCGTTCGTTGTTCAACCACAAAGGCTACGTGGAGTGCATACGCCTGCTGCTGGAGAACGGTGCCAAGGGCACAGCACGTACCACCACAGGATGGACCCCGGCGCATTGTGCGGCAGAGAGTAACCGGGTCCCTGCCCTGAGGGCGCTGCACGCGGCGCACGTGCCCGTTGACCTGAAGGACAAGTACGGAGACACACCCAGACGTCTGGCCACCATCTACGGCCACGTGGACAGCGTCCGATACTTGCTGCAGTCAGTATTGTATATTGTATTGTATCGTATATTATCGTATCGCATAATCTCGTATCGTATTGTATTGTATTGCATTGTATTGTATTGTATCGTATTGTATTGTGTCACTCTTTTTTTTGTCACAACAGATTTAATAATCATTTCTCTGTGTGAAATTCGCGCTTCTCTCCCCAGGGAGAGCATTACAAAACTGCATGTAGGCCTATACCTATTCACCTGTTCTGAATTAGATTGAACAAGACATACCTCTATCACCGAGTGAAATTCGGGCTTCTGTCCCCAGGGAAAGCATTACAAAGCTGCATGTAGGCCTGTACCTGTTCACCTATTTTGAATTAGACTGAGCAAGACATACCTATATCAATGAAATTCGGGCCTCTGTCCCCAGGGAGAGCATTACAAAACTGCATGTAGGTCTATACCTATTCACCTATTTTGAATTAGATTGAGCAAGACATACCTCTATCACTGAGTGAAATTCGGGCTTCTCTCCCCAGGGAGAGCATTATTAAAACTGCATGTAGGTCTATATCTATTAACCTATTCAGAATTAGATTGAGCAAGACATAGGCCTACTTCTATCAGTGAAATTATGGCTTCTCTCCCCAGGGCGAGCATTACAAAACTTCATGTAGGCCTATACCTGTTTACCTATTCACAATGAGATTGAGCAAGACATACCTCTATCAGTGTATTTTGCTTTCCACAGACTGCCATTCTTAGTCCGTCATGTGGACGGATTCCCCAGTTCAGTAAAGCTGAGACTGAAAGTCTTTCAAAGCACGTACAGATGTCAGTTCCATTCTGCTACCGTCTTATTGATTATAATGTGCTTCTGGAACTTTTGCTGGCTGTGTGTGTGTGGTGTGGTGTGTGTGTGTGTGTGTGTGTGTGTGTGTGTGTGTGTGTGTGTGCGTGCGTGCGCGCGCGCGCGCGTGCGTTCACGTATATCAGTGTATCTGTTTACACGTTTGTATTTGTGTATGCACACGCTTGCGTGTGAATGGTATGCCATACGTGAATGCATGTATAGGCTACTCTTATGTTTGTCAGTACAACTTTTATTGAAAACACCATCAGCTCTTTATTGTCTGGGGGATGTGAGCGTTGGTCTTTATTTTTATTATTATCATTGCTATTATCATTATCTACTAACAATTATTGACAAGGACATCAGTTCGTTTTTAGGGCGGAATCAGAGTTGGCAGAGAGACGATGGATATCATTATTGATATCTACCAAAAAATATTGACAAGAGGACATTCGTTTGCAGCCCAGCCCCGGGGCGGAATTAGAGTTGGCAGAGAGACGAAGGATACTATAATATCATCATTATTATTGTTATCATTATTATTATCTACCAGTTATCATTGACAACAGAGGACATTCGTTTGCAGGGCAGAATCAGAGTTGGCGGAGAGACGGAGGAAGAATGGCATCACCGAGGAGGAGGAGGAGGAATACAGCGATGACGACAAGGACGCATTATGACGTCATTTCCCCCAGACGTTGACGTCATAGCACTGATAGCGCCATCGCTTCATGGAGGTTGTATTGGGGAGAGAAGAAGCAAACACTGTGATATGTAAAAATGTGTAATAATCACTAATTGTTTGCGCCAGTCCTCAGACGCCAATGCGTTACTTTAGTTGTTTAAGTATTTATGTATTACGTGTATAGCACCCTCCCCCCCACTCCCCTACCACCACCACTCCCATCAGGGTGTACAGTCACTGTCAGCTGTAGCTCTCTGTTCACATACATCAGCCCAGTTTGTAGAAGTCATTTGTATTACGATCAAGTATAATAATTGCTTCAGTTGAAAATAATGTTTGACTGAATTTTATATTCCATTTTATTTTAATACATGTAACACACACACACACACACACACACACACACACACACACACACACACACACACACAAATATGTGTGTGTATATATATATATATATATATATATATATATATATATATATATATCGCAGTCCACTACTACGGGCAATGCTTTGTGCTATGTTGAGGGACTGCTATGCTAACCAAAGTATATAGCAATAAAAAGTGGATCCATGCATTTAATCACTGTTCAAATTAATCATTATCATTGATTTCAAAGACAGTCACACCACATCGGTGCTGGGTTGCGGGTTGTAAGGGGGGTGGGGAGAAAAGGAGTATTTCGTTGCCTTGAAAATAGGAGGGGGGCTTGGGGGGGGGGGGAGCTAGGGATCTTGACATACATCCATCATATGAGGAAAATGTAGTTATGAATAATAGAAAACAAGACCTAAACACAAAAAGGTGTGGGGGTAATGTTGTTTTTTTTCTTTTTTCTTTCTTTCTGTGCTATGCAGTGCTCATTGATGCTATTGATTACTGACTACTATCCTGAGACTTCGGCATGCTCATGGTATTTCCACCACCTACATATTATAGCTTTGCCTGCCCTTTATCTGAGAATACTGACATGCATGGGCAAACACACACACACACACACACACACACGGCACACGAACCACGTTATTATTTCACAGGGTTTGATTACGGTCGGATTAGTTGTGCAATAAACACAGGTGTGGTTTGTCAAACACTTTAGTAGAAACATTTCCATATTTGTGTGTGTTGATTTTTTTTTCTTCTTTTTTTTTTTCTTCTATTGATGATGAAATATGCAAGATATTCGTTTGGCCCGTTCATTTTTACTGGTGTGGTAGTCGGTTAGTTGCTTTCGAATTTTTTATCTAGATTTTGCATAACCATATTATTATTATTATTATTATACGGATGAATAGACCGCTGGAGAGTTCCGCGGCCTTAGATCTTGCGCATGCGCATCAGTCTAACTTTTGCTCGAAATCGCGAGCAATGCCAAAGGCGATCGACTCGGACACAGAAAAGAGCAGCAAACATGTGTTGTCCTCCATTAATTTTCTTCAGCTGACAGCATCCATTACCACAACCAAATTCTGTACAAAGGAGTGCCTTGTGTGCGCAATGAAAGACAAAAATGAAGCAAAAAGTCGAAAAAAAAAAGAGCCTGGTGTTTCGCACGTTCTACCCCTCACGAGGCCAACAGGACTGCTGCAGCTGTTCAGAAGAGGCAGGCCAGAAAGTCACGGGCAAACAAGCTCCCTGACAATGATATGCCTGTCTTTGTCTGCCCGAACTGTCAGCGAACATTTCGTGCGCAGATTGGACTATTCAGCCATCTGCGCACTCACAGATAGATTCATGAGCATCCTTCCCCCCACCCCACCACCACCCTCCCCCCATCCCCCATCTGGATGGTCATCATCGATCTCGATGGACACACCACCACCACCCCTCACGATCGCCTTTACTGCTCGCACGTTTGGAGAGCCAATCAGCTTCGAGAGCACAGATCATGTGACGCGCCTCTTTTAAGTCATGTAACCACGGAATTCTCCGGCGGTCTGTCTGGTGTATTTTCTTTCATTCTTTGCGGTTCTGTGTAGTCAGTCGCACTAATCGGTTTTCATCAGCCACATGCAGTTTTCAGCGTCATGTGACACTCGTCACATGATAAAATTATATTTGGGCATGCGCGCAAGCTAGTGACATGGACGAAGAAAGGACTTAATCCGAAGTGCCAAACTGTACAGCAATTTTAGTGTCAGTATTTGTGACATTTACGAACACTTGCGCTTAGCTAACCGTTTGGAGTGGAATATAGATCTATATAACTCTCACCCATGAACTGTTTGTCAGGGGTTTTTTTTTTTTTACCCTTTTTTGTTGTTTGTTTGTTTTGTTTTTTGTTTGTTGTTTTTTAAGAGGGTGGGGGTGGGGGGAGGTTTGGGGTACTGGATTTCTGTCTATGGTGTGGAAAGAGAGAGAATTAAAAAGCCAAAAGTGTATGCTGCATAGCTCGTTCATGACAGAGTATATATACTGTGTGCAAAATGTCAATCTTTTCTGTTGTATCGTTGTAGGTTATACCTTTAATATATTAATCTTCCGATAAAAAAAAAAAAATCCCCTCTCTCCCTCCCTCTCCACTTCTCTCCGGTCTCCCTCCCAGCTCCCTCTCTTTCACTCTCTCAAGTTCCCCTTCTCTCTCTATCCCTCCTCTCTTTCTCCGTGTGTCTCTTTAGGGGATAGGGTGGGGATGAAAGGAAAGGCGACAAACAACACTATATATATATATATATATATATATATATAGTGGAATGATGTTGCTTTTCTTTGTTTGCTTGTTTTTCGTTTCCACATGTGTTGCTTTTTTTTTACTGATGCGATTTTTAAAGATAATTAAACTTTTAAGGAATAAAACCATGCATTTAATTTTTAGCGTTGATTCCTTGTAGTTTTTCGTTTGATTTGAAGAGTGAATATCTTTTGAAAGTTTCTGGGCTTAATTAAACCAGTTGTGAATCTGAATTCGTTGAGGCTAACAGTGGATAACATACATAGAGAGAAGAGAGAGAGAGAGAGAGATTGACACTATCTCCATTTCTTCCTTTTTTTCCCACGTGGACCGCACTCTTGAGAGAGAGAGAGAGAGAGAGAGAGAGGGGGAGAGAGAGATCGAGTATTGAAACCACCGCGGCTATCAACCATTTTTCATTTGGTCCTGTAATGATTGTTCCGGTGTGTGTGTGTGTGTGTGTGTGTGTGTGTGCGTTAGCGTGAATGCAGGCGCGAGCGTGCGTGCGTGTGTGTTATGCGTGTGTGTGTGTGTGTGCGCGCGCGTGTGTCAATTAGTGTATGTGCGTGCGTCAGTGCGCGCGCGCGTGTGTGTGTACGAGTGTGTGTGTGTGTGTGTGTGGGTGTGTGTGTGTGTTAGCGTGCACTTTGAATACAGGCACGCACGTAGTGTGTGTGTGTGTGTGTGTGTACAATGAGTGATCGGGATGACATGAGTAAATTAGGACCCAGGGCTGGTGAATCGTACCACCAGTCCAATATTGCATACTTTTTGTGGTGCAGTGACACATTCTCTGCAAAAAAAAAAAAGCCAACTGAACAGCATATGTTGCCATCTCATCTTCCATCAGTTACAGGAACTATAATGTTCCTCATTTGTTTTTATTGCAATGTTAAAGTTTCCGATAATTCACACCACATTTGTCGCAATTAAAAGCACAGGTCACACCGCAGAATTCTAAGCATGATCTGTTAGGAAAAAAACAACAACAAAAAACAACAAAAAAACCCACACACACCAAAAATAAAACATTGAAAGTGCTTACCCTTATACTTTTTGCAATATTCCCGACATTTTGTGGTGTGGTCTGTGGGCCAGTATGTACAAGTGAACTGAGTTACCAGATCATGCAAGGGACGGCCAAAGGCACAATTTAGGAGAAGGTATAGGGTTGGTAGGCCTAACTGCGAACGATCCTGTCGAAGTGACAAGCTCAACGTGTGTATTGTAAACACATTATAGGTCGTATGATCGTCAAATGTGTGTGTGTAGGGGTGGGGGCACATGCATAATTATCTGTAGTATATATGCACATATTTAAGCAAGTATAAACACACACACCGGCAGACCGTGCACACGCTTACACACACACTGACAAACACACACACACACACATACACACACACACACACATGCATTTCCCCTTTCATCCTCTCCTCCTAAATCACCTTCCACATCCCCCACGTATCTTGTCACGGTAGTACACCTTTCCTTCCCTGATGTTCAAGCATGCAGGCACGATCGAGACAGTCACAACTTAATTAACACGTGTAATGAAGTAGCGAATGATAATAATAATAAAAATAATAATAGTAGTAATGATAATGATAATAACAGGCCCAAGCAATGAGCCGATCACAGAGGCAAGGCAAGAAGTTTATTTCATGTGCCTCCTCAGGCTCTTAGGCCAAAGTTCGCACCACCGACGCCCCTCCAGTGTCCACAACCTGACTTCATTTTGAAGTCCAAGGAAACAAACTCGTCCGTCTTTCCATCCGCCCCATTCCTTTCTCCTCCCTACACCCCCCACGTCCTTCCCCACACATCCCCCCCCCCCCCCCAACCCCCTCCCTCTCTCCTGTATTCAAAACCATTGCATGCCAAGGGATTGAATGACAGAACTACTATGTCACATCTGTGCACAGGTACATGTACACAAATTAATTTATAGGTGTAGACACACGCAGGACGCAAATTGGTACACAGACACATATCACTCGCTTAATTCACTTCCCATGTGTTCGATGCCAAAGAATAAGGCACACTTGCTTTCATGTACATGCATGCCTGTACAGGTGTACACATGTGTGCACATGTGCACACACACAAATGACCCCCCACCAAACACAGATCAAACACACACACACACACACACATACAAATGACCCTTGAGTCTTGTCCACAGCATAGTCCTGAGGATAGATAGACACATGATACAAAGTGCAGCCATAAAGATTTGGGGACGAGTTCAACCTTTGAAAAAAGCAAGAAAAAAATAACAGCTAAAAAAAACAAAAACAAACTATCTTTGGAAGTAAAGAACTTCCATTCATTATTCTAGAGTAGAAATAAAATTTTAATGTATGTTGACCAGTTTATTTGTTTTCTTTTAAATCATCTTAGATGAACAGACTATAAATAAATAAATGAACACACATGTAAGTGAATAGATCTCTCAGGCTTTTAAATTTGTGAGATAAGATTAAATGTTCAGTATAGCAAGCTATCAACTAGTACACATGTACCCCTTAGGTAAGACAGGCTGGAGAGAAAGAGACAGACAGGATGAGGACAACCATCCAAAATAGAACACTGAAACAACGCATTTCAGTCAACAGAACATTTACTCACAATTCAATGTTCATGTGAAAATACTGAATGAATTTCTTTTTCTTTCTCAAACCTTCACAGTGAAAATTTAGCAGTTTTTCTTTATACAATCAAGCACTTACAGTGACAGATGAAATGAAAAAAAGAAAACTTCATAGTTACTGTATTTGAATGGACTTCAGATGAACACACACCATTCTATTACTAGACACACAAACACTGTCCTTAAAATATTTTAAATGTAGTAGCAAAAAACAAAGAGTTAACACCAGTCCATGAGACAAACCTAAAATAAATCATAATATATCACTTGTATCAAAAGACCCTGAGAAACATCAAAATAAACACAAAGTGATAAACAAATCCAAAAGAGAATAAATCTGAGATAAATGAGGGAATAGAAATATGTTTGTGTACAGACAGGACATGTCTAAATCATCTGCTCCATACTAACATGAAACCTATTATAATATTCTAAAACTGGCAAATGTAAATAAAGTGTTATGATCACAAGGGGAAAAAAAAAGAAGAGAGAAACCAGTATTTCGAAAAAAAAACAAAAAAAACTCAGACAAAGTTATATATAATTTTCATGATTCTTTCCAAACATTTTAATTAATTTTTCAACACACATATAAGAGAAAAAACACATAAAAAACAAACAGTTTTTACCACATTCTTTTTCCTTGGAATGATGAAATGATCAATAGGAAATGTAAACAGGGATACAAGTTCAGATAAAAACATATCCTTGTTGGAATGACCAACACCCTGACAAAAGATAAACACACACACACACACACACAGACAGATATATATATATATATATATATATATATATATATATATATATATATATATATTCATGGCAACACAGTCCTCTGCCTATGTAAACTTCACACTGGGTACAAGCAGCTGTGTTCATAAAAAAAAAAGAATTTGCAACCCCTGCAGGCAAGATGGTGAGTTATCAATCATTCAAGCATCAAAGACTTGTGAGAAGCTAAATTCTAATGCATTCAATAGTGTGTCTGCATAAAACACAGTGTATACATATTAACATCCTCCAGTAACAATTAGCAACAGCTGATGATATAAAAATCAATATTATATTTCATAAACAAATCCAGTATTTTAGATCAAGACACTTTCCACAAATTCTCATTGTATTTTAGATAAAGTAAATCAGTCATAGGCACGATTCCAAAAAATCAATCTTTTTGCCTCGTAAGGGTTGTGGAGGATACAATAACAATATGTACACATTGAATCACAACTTCATTTCAGCAACATAAAATGAAACAAGCACAAAAAACACATTTCATATTTCCACAATTTCTCACTGTATGTTAGATCAAATATAAATCACACACACACACACGCACACACACACACACACACACATACACACACTATCTGCAACAAAAACGTTAAACAGTTACAACCCAAACACCTTCAAATGAAAAAGACCCCCCCTCCCCCCCTAAAAAAACAACAACAAACAAACAAACAACAAAACAAGATCAACCCCCAAAACAAAAAAAGACCACACCTTAAATCTCACTTTCCCAAATGCATAAGGCAGCTCACAAAAGCTGAGCTGTGAATCATTAAAGTCCACACCGCGCCACAGAAAGAGAGTAGTGTGTAACTAAAGAGCATACAATTGAAACACAAAAAAACTGTGCCCTCTTCAACCAATCATGGCCAAGCTCACAAAAATGAACCAATCACAGCAGCAGAGACTTGACCTCGGTCCAGATGAGAGGCACAATGACTTGAAGGGCGGAGGCGAAGATCATGAAGGAACGATAGACAGCTCGGTGCACGCCCCACACCCTTTCACTCCTCACCACAGAGAAGACGGCGTACAGCGCCACAGCGAAGAAGTGACCAATCAGAATGTGAGGCTTCGGGGACAGGCTGTAAAAGTCAGAACGACAGTCATCAGCATTATCAGGCTGCACAGAGGAACAAAACCAATCAGGCATTATCAGGCTGCACAGAGGAACAAAACCAATCAGGCATTATCAGGCTGCACAGAGGAACAAAACCAATCAGGCATTATCAGGTTGCACAGAGGAACAAAACCAATCAGGCATTATCAGGCTGCACAGAGGAACAAAACCAATCAGGCATTATCAGGCTGCACAGAGGAACAAAACCAATCAGGCATTATCAGGCTGCACAGAGGAACAAAACCAATCACGCTGCGACATGAAAAGCAATGTACTCTCTAACAGACATAAAATTGTTATTTGATTACACATACTATAATGTGACCCACTAGTGCTGACTCCAGCTGGGGTCTTACTGTTGTCCTATGCAAAATACTACTCTGCCCAAGGAAATAAATAAAAAGAAGCAACGACTAGTGACCTTCCTTACTATATTACCTCCCTTCTGCATGCCTCTGCAGTGCCCTCTTTTCTTGCAGCCATCTTCTACTCCTGCAAGCTGTGCATCCAAGCTGCTTTTTTTTTTCCAACTGTTTTTCCTATCAGCTATATCAGACTGTACAGAGGAATAAAATCAATCATGCTGCAACACCACAGGATCAGATTGAGACTTTCTGTTTCATTCAGAAATTGCTGCATCACCTCCATTGTTATTCATAAAACAGAAAAAGTGCCACTTTCCAAATCTTTCTTTAGTCTGATTTCAGCCTATAGTCTGAAGAATCTCATGCCTGATATTCACAAAAAGCAACACACTCTGTAACAGATCGATAGAATTTTCAATCCCTCTGACACATGGTCTGACTTGGCACTGGACTGACTGGTTGGAAAGGAAAGATAAACCTCTCTCTCTCATCACCATCCAGTCCCAGGTGAAGTGATGGTCTAGTGATAATGCACCCGACTTGGAAGCGACTGTCCATGGATTTGATTCCAAGGCATGAGCTGAGAATTTTACTCACCCAGCCACCAGACCTTGTATGGTGATCTTGGTGATAATCATTTGGATGAGACAATGAACTGAGGAACTGTGTGCTGCCTGTATTTAGCAGCCCAAATTTCACACAGAGAAATTTAATGTACTGTGACAAAACGTAATACAATACAATCCATTATAACATCTAAATGAAATGGAAGAGAAACTGAAAGTATTCCAATTCATTCACAACAAGGTGTTTCATGATATGAATGTGATTGTGCTACTTGTCTATTGTGAAACAAAAATTACAGAATCAAAGTATATATAAAATCATTACAATAATCATACTGTTGGGCTTATAAAACCACAAGTCACCAAACATCTATGTTGATCTACTGATACATTTGTTTTACAACACCTTCTGAATTTGACTGATTAAATTGGATACTTAAATAGCAACTGTCCTCAATCAGAGACCTAGCTCTAGGTGCTTTTCGGGGTCATTTGCACAACATGCAAACTACCTGACTAGAGCTAAGTGCCTACAGTAACAATTTCTTTTATGTGGTCCTATCATATCTCTGGATTCCTGTTTCAGCAGTGAGTTTTCTCTGTTACATTTGATTGCTTATTTCTGTCATTATACAATAGTTTTATAAAACATTTTCAAAAAGTATATAAATATATATGTACTTACACAGACAGAAGGCCAATTGGGCCCGACACACACTGGCCTCCGAGTTTGAAGTAATCAAAACAGGCTCTCTTCAGACTTTGCAGGTGCTCTGGAATAATAAAACATCCTTAGTTTCAATACCAGTTTCAAGGAGGCGTAAAAGAGTGTGGACTGATCCACTGATGCCAAACCACACCTACGTTAAATAATAAAATGAAAAAGAAGCAGATGCCTAATCTATGCATTAACTGGTCAGGCCTTGAGAGTCTACCATAGGTATGTATGAAACAGCCTAAAATTAGTTGTAGGTTTTACAAACAAACAAAAAGCAACTGTTTACCATTGTTTGCTGCAAATAGTTCGTATAGCGCCTGGGCCAAAACATTCACCACGAAGGAGTGGTTGTTCTTCCGACGCAGGTGGAACACACGCAGGGCGCCCAACACCTCTTCGTAGTGCCTCAGGTCAGCAATGGGTCGGAGTAGCTCCCTCCAGATGGCCACGTCATTAAGAGCCACGCTCATCCCCCCTCCAGTCAATGGGTGTCTCATGTTGAAGGCATCGCCCAGCACCAGCACACCGGGCCGTTCCATTGGACTAGGGGGGAGGAAGCTGTTGGGCATGCTGCGCACACGCCCCTTCTCTATGCTGTCTTGGAAGGGGTTCTTTATGTGGTCTGCAACAACAACAGTCAGTTTACATAAAATTATTATATTGTCGCGAATGGAGTTCTTTACGTGGTCTGCAGCAATGATGGTCAGTTTACATCTTATGTTGTCATGAATGGGCTTTTTTATGTAGTCTGCAGCAATGATGGTCAGTTTACATCTTATGTTGTCATGAATGGGCTTTTTTATGTGGTCTGCAACAACAATGGTCAGTTTACATCTTATGGTGTCGTGAATGGGGTTCTTTATGTGGTCTGCAGCAATGATGGTCAGTTTACATCTTATGCTGGGGTGAATAGGATTCTTTATGTGATATTACAGTTTACAACTTAATCAAACATACTGATTAGGTCATGTTCATGGTAATGAGGGACATTATGTGATCTGCTGCAAGGATACTAAAATACATGTGTTATGATGGATTGAATTTTTTCCTTCTTTTTGATGTGACCTGCAACAAAAATGTTTAAGTTTATTTACATCTTGCACTTCAAAATAGGTGGGGTTTAAATATTGGATCTCTTACAAAGATGTTTTTCTTTTTATGCTGTCCTGGAAAGGATTCTTTATATGATCTGTAATACAGATGGTTTAGTTTTAATTACATTATGAGAGTCCATTTTTCTTACCAAATTATACCATGCAGTGGTATATTCTTTTCCTCTTTAGAATTTTTTTTTTTACTGTTTTTTTACCAAAGATAAATCATGCAATGAAGTTAACAGTGTTCGGCAATGCTTTAGTTGTCATCTACATTTTGTTTTATTCCTGTATCTATCACATAAATTTCATGATGTTTTATTAATTGACACAATTTTGCTCGTGACATGAAAAAATACTTCAATTCCAAAGTAATGATTGATTTTTATGTCGGAAACAAAAATGACTCAGAAGTAATGGGGAACCCTTCAACCACCAAGGATGTGGAAGAAATAGCTTAAATTGTTTTGTCTTTTTTATCTAAAAGTTGAAAAAAGGTGACATATTAAAGAATATCTCACTGGCATACCTGGAAGCTGAGGGAGCACATGTTCCAGCAGATGACCCTTCAGATCACGAGGCATCTGACCACGGATGTCCACCAGCACTCGCGTGTCACTGGATGATATCTGGTAGATCAGCACTGGGCTAGCTGATGATAGGACCAGTTCTGCGTGGTTGGCTTTCACCTGTGGGCAGTTGTGCATGAGCGCCCCCACAAAATGGGAGGTCACTCTGACTGGTTCCTTGACCAACTCCTTGCGGAATTTAGAGAAGCATCCATCCACTACGATGGTCAGCGGTGCAAAAACGTCCTGAAATAATAAAGGTATAATCTCATGAAAGTCAGGAAACAAAACCAAAAACCTATACTGCATGCTCTTACAACAGTTAAGAAACCAAAAGAAAAATATATATGATATATTCATGGAATGAAAAAAAAAACCCCTGTTTGGTATGCTCTTATGACAGTCACCAAATGACATAAACATCTTGTAGGCTCTTACTACACTAACAAAACAACAATTAAATCTATATGGTATGCTCTTACAACAGTTACAAAAAAAAGAGAGAGAGAAAAAAGTATGCTCTTACTATAGTCTCGAAACAATGATTGACATCAATGTGGTACCATGCTCTTACAACAGTCACAAAACAACAACAAAAATCAATATAGTATGCTCTTACAACAGTCATGAAAGAAAAAAAATAGTATGCTCTTACAACTGTCTTTAAAGGGCAACAAAAATCTATGTGGTAAGCTCTTACAAAAGTCACAAATAAACAACAGAAATCTATAGGGTATGCCTTCCTATGCCAAACCATAGACACAGCATGACAGTGAATATAACTTCACTGTCCTTTTGGCCATAAAAGACTATGGGACATTTAACTTTTTAACTGTCAAGAGAGAACACAGGAGTGAAGAAGACAGACAGGCCAGAGACAATAAAATCTAAATTACCTGCTTCTTTTCATTGTCCTTCTGTCTGTACTGCACTCCTACGACAACACCATTGTCTTCAATCAGCTGTGTTGCTGTTCCCTCTATGTAGTGAATGCTGCAAGCAACAGAACAGAAAAAAAACATGTTGCAGTTACATGTTATGTATATATCATATTATATGTAAGATAGTCTGTCAGACTATGACCATCAGAACAGCTGAGGAGGCAAATGCTGTACCAAGTATATCATATAGAACTTGATTATAGTGGAGAGTCTTGCCCGAACCTATGCGCATAAGAATTCTTCTATCTACAGCCAATGAAGAGTCTTAACTGAGTCTTGAATATAGTAACAGAAATCTACTTTCACTAGATACAAGATATTATGTTCAAATCAATACTGCTCTACAGCTCCTTAAGTGAACAACAAAAAAGGTCTGGACTTTACTTTTTTCTCTTGTCTGTCTGGTTCTTTCTTTTTTTTCTTGCCTGTCTGGACCTTACTTTTTCTTGTTTGTCTGGAACTTACTTCTTTTCTTGCCTGGCTGCATGTCTCAGGGCCATGATGAACCTTCCATGATGGAATGCTCGTCCTACTTTCTGCTCCTTAGCTGTTTCTGGGTAAGGTATATGTACTTGTGTGCTGGACTCCAAGTTGTGGATGACGTATCCCTTGACCATGTGAGCATCAAACCCTTCCACACAATCTGGTTGAGTAATACAGAAATACTGAAAACATACAATAATGTAAGCACATGTACAATGCAGGAACAGCTTAACACATGCACACACACACAGACACACTCAGACACACACACACACAAGTACACATGCACACATACATATGTACATACATAAACACACACCTCCACACACAAAATGTCAACTTTTTTTGAACAAGTGGCTTGTATCCAGCCATCATAAAGTAGAACAGCCAGTGATGAAAACTTCAAAACACGTAATAAAATGATACAATTCATCAACATGCACTTTTTGACACTCAGTTTGAAAAATTACAAACTGATTCCATCAAAGACACCAGAATTTTGAAACTACTCTTCATTCAGCCTTCCTCATTCAAAGCCACACGCAGCAGTTATAAACTTCAGTTCAATACAATACGAAAATTAAGATGTACAATATAATGTGACACAACACTAACCTTTCATTCCTAGTCTCTCCAAAACATCCAGTCCTCCAGGCTGCAGCAGTTCTCCCACAATTCTGTCTGGCTCTTTCAGGTCTCGCTCAATCACCGTCACTCGCCGCCCATCACGAGCCAGCACCGTAGCTAAAGCTGAGCCAGCAACACCAGAGCCAATGATGACAATCTCTGGATCGCTGTCCTTGAACTCTTTGCTTGGGGCTTTGAGCTTGTGTAAGATCTGTGAAAAATATCATACTGAATTATATAATGAACAGTAAATTATATTTTTGAATTTCAGTACACATTTGTAGTATTTCTAAAGCTGCTGTGACAGTTGAACTTTTCCATTCTGAGGACAGTTTAACCCCGGCCTTGACTACTTATCCTTGGTGAAATGAGATAAGTGTACGTGGTTTTTCTAAAGCTACTATAACAACGGAACATCCATTCTGAGGACAGCTACTTTTCCTTGGTGAAATGAGATAAGTGTACGTGGTGTTTCTAAAGCTACTATAACAATGGAACATCCATTCTGAGGACAGTTTAACCCTTTCACTGCTGAACCTTGTTGAAGTGAGACCAGTGTGGAGCAGTGTGGCACGAGTTTGAAAAGATAGCCACTAACTTTTTCTGTACTTATCAATCCCAAAAAGTCCAGATAAAGAAAGATGACTGACATATACTGACTGTGACCTGTATTGCTTCAGTTCCAGTTTATCTCAGTGAGGTGACCACCCTTCACTTACAAGCAAACTCATCAGCAGCAGACAAGGGTTAATGGATTCAGTTACAGTGGAAATTAGGATTGATTAGTTGGTTGACTGATTGAATGAATGGTTGCTTAATTGGTTGATAACTGCATTGGTTCATTACTGCACTCTGATATAATCATTCTACAAAAATCGAACCAGTTGATGGGTAAGGCGTACAAATTTCCATTTTTAATTTGTATGCATTATACTGTGTGTTTTTTTAATCACCATTCTAATTTTCTGGTTTTGTAAATATATATTTCTTAAAGGTTTCTGTGCATCAGTCGTTTCAGTGTTATGCAATTTGCGTCAGAATTAAACATATAACGTCAGTTGCCATATACCCCTTTCATAATCGAGCATGAATTTAGGACTGAAATAACTCTCTCACAAGGAAAACCTTTTTTAAAAAATTCAGTAATATTTTCTGTCACGCAAAAGTTAAACGTTTATTTTATTTATTTATTTATTTTTCACGATTATCCATTCAAGATTGTTTTCAAGCATCACATGCATCAATAGCAAGCCTGTTGCAATAAGAACAAAAATGTCTTTTGTTTGATTATTGAATAAAAAGTCTTTCATCACACGTCCTTAGAATCAAGAAAAAATTTACCTTTCTTTTTCTATAGTAGCTGATCATGTAGAAGGTGCCTATAATGCATGCGCCAAGTGCTGCAAAAGTTGACAGTTGCCATGGCACTCCAGTCAAGATCTTTTCACCAAACCTGATGATTTTACTGTGCATTTTCTTTGGAGACACAAAACACTGCACAGAAAGATGAAGAATCTGAAACGATAGAAAGGGGTAGCAGGTTACACAATCCTCACAATCGAATGATTTTGTCTGCTGTAGTTTCGCTTTCCACTCCCTTTGGTGGGGTGACACAGTCTTTGAATCAATTCAAACAAATAAAAAGCAGTTTAGCTTCAGAGCAATATGGGTAGATCACAATGTGATTTCTCCCTTTTATTAAGTGTTCGATCACGCTTGCCCGCTGGACACCGATTCGTTTTTAAAGGGCCACCTTTCATAATCTCGTGCAAATCTTCAGCCTATCACCTCATGGTTCGTCTGCTGATTGCTGTAAACCAATCAAATTGGTACAAACAGTGAGTCCGGCGATCTTTAAGTTCTAAAAAATATTTCAAAATATATTATTATCTGTTTTTCAGATATCAAAATTTAAACGGCTTTATATAAAAATATTCAAATTGAACAATTTTGACAAAGAAAGATCTGAGAAATCTATTTTTGCACTGTTCACTGCAGAGTCGTCTGCTCACAAAAATAAAGGCTCACATCACTGGGAAAATGACGGACAGCGTTTTCAAGTTTAGCACCAACAGTTCGGCCTCTGACAGGTATGACTTATTATTTTTTTTAAATTAGTACACGGAAACTATCTTTATTGTGTGTTTAATCAGTCCAGTGTGTATGTTGTGAAATCCGATTTAGGCTGTGTTTTTTTTCTCTCCATCTGTGCTCCACATGGCATATTCATATTGCATCGCACGTGAAATGATTCATGCTGCCGCTGTGTGTGAATGCCACACTGTCTCAGTGATATTTGGCAGATAGGTATTTATTTGTTGTTTTAACTTCGAACTTATATCAGCCACACTTTACCGTGCAACGTTTAAGCTGTTCTCTCACACTGTCGCTGTTGTCTGAACAGTTCTTTGTTCGGCGCTGCCCCAGCCGCGCAGTTGCAAGTGCCTTGCGGCATTAGTAAGTGGGTCATCTAAAGAGGATACTCGTAAAAATTACAATTTATCACAATTAGTTTTTCAAAACGTTATCGAATGAATGGAAAACAATGAAGAAAACTACATGTAACTAAGTTACCAGTCCAGTGCAGTTTTCAAACGGGTATCTGAGAACCAGAGAAAAAATTAAATACAAATTTGTTGAAAGAAATCTAAACAGTTTTTAACAAGGGTGAGATGCAGTATTATGTATCAAACGAATTGCTAGTTTGTATCACAAAGTCCCATTTTATCTGAATTGATCAGTTCTAGAAAGAAATCTGGGGACTGTTACAGACCTGCCTGTTAGGAAAATACCTTTTTTTTCAAACTTTTTTTTTTTTTTTAAATTCATTTTTGCATTTACATTTTTTACATAAATAACAGAATACATTTACACAACAAGAATATATGCATCATGAATATATCAACTGTGTATTCAACATTTTATGTATTAATGTTGTAGATGAATAGATAGGTAAATAAATGAATAAAGATAAATAAATTAGGGATGGAAGAGAAATCTCAGAGAGAGAGAGGGGGGGGGGGATATATCGCAGATATATATATCAGGGATCGTGCTAGACTTTTTCAAAACGCGTGCAGCTTACGCAAAGTCGGCAAAAAAACGCGTAAGTCAGAGTCAGAATTGCGTCAGACCTATGACACTAAATCAAAGGTTTACTCATCTATTTTCGCCGCTCACGTCGGCGCTGAAATTCACCGCAAGCCCTGACAATCAGTTCGTTGCACTGGCTCAGTGCTGGACCTTCCATTGCAATGCGCAACAGCGTGTCCACATGCGCATCTGTCAGTCTTGATCGGTCAGCAGTTTTGATCATATTTTGCCAGCTGAAACCTCTCTCACAAGGAACAGAGCTGACAGGGACTGTCAATGCAATGTTCGCCAGCACAGCAAAATCATGATATGCTGCGTCATAATCCATGATGACGACTTTGCAGGGTTTCTCGAAACTGGTCACGCCCTGTAATGACGCCACTCTGTTCCAAAACTCGTCAGCTAAGCAGTGTTGTGTGCGCGCGTACTCTGTTAATTGGCTGTAGCTGTTGAGAGTCACGTAGGCATCTCGCAGTGCTCCGCATGCACAGACACTTTGTCTTGTACCGTCTGATTCAGTATCGCAAACCTAGCTGCCAAGTCAGTCCTAAAGTTGCATTGATATGGTTGGAGTAAAAGTTGTTTTGCGTAAGTGTTACGCGTGAGCGCTGTGAAAATGCGTCAGCGAAAATCAAAATGCGTCAAATATGCGAAAAATATGCGTTAACGCGATCCCTGTATATATATACATACATATACATATAGTATACGCATACATATACACACGTATACATCTGTCTCTATATTCGTACATTAAAAAATATATTTTGGTGTTATCATGAAAACAAAAGGAAATAAGCAATTTAGTATGCAAGCAGGTGTATTACTGTTGTCACATAATTCAATGTGTTTTACGTAAGTATCAGAATTCAAGTCTTGTATTGCTTAATAATTAAACCTTCTCGACAGTTTCGTTTCAAGATGTCAAAGCATGTAAAATGACCCATGTGTGCTGCACCACATCTGCAGTATAAAAAAAAATAATAATAAAAAAACAAAAACAAAAAAAAACAACAAAAGGAGCAGATGCCTGATCCTTGCATTAACCCACTGCATTGGTCAGGCATTCTAGAAAACCATTTAAAATGTATAGAATTTTCAACATCCAGATCTACATGCACATATATGCTTGATAATAATAATAATAATAATAATAATACATAGTTTTTCTACGTCGCGATAACCAGCACCAATGCTGCTCAAAGTGCCTTACATCATAGTTGACTATAAACATGCCTTAAAAAAACATATCAACCGCTACCTGACAATGGAAAACATCCAGTGTGTTCATATGAATGCAAAAGCACACTAAAGATTATAAAAGCTATGAAATGAATAAGGCTTAGATTAAAACAAAATGCATTTTATAGAACACACACACACGCACACACACATGCTCACACAGAGATATATAAATGTCCCTCCCTTACAGACACACACACACTGACATTAAATATCAACTGCATTAAAAACAAAATTGCATAAGAATTAAAATATTTCTTATTTTTTAACATAGAATTCTGTTCAGACACGCTAACATGCCTACACACTTACACACGCGTACCAGAGCATTGTAACCTAACAAACACATGCACGCATGCATGCACACACACACACACACACACACACACACACACACACACACACACACACGCCCATTAAAAATAACCAGATAGAAAAAATGACATCACATCTAAGACCGAAATTAC
The DNA here is from genome assembly GCF_041734735.1 of Babylonia areolata. NCBI lineage: Eukaryota > Metazoa > Mollusca > Gastropoda > Neogastropoda > Buccinidae > Babylonia > Babylonia areolata. The sequence continues at coordinate 60,142,125 of NC_134878.1, read as the reverse complement.
ATAAAATACACAATCGACAATGCATTAAAACAGGTCTGTAAAAATACTAGCACAAAGATACTTGCCAACAAGCATACCTTGGTTTAACCATTCCGCCCAGAACAAAAATGCTTACGGAAAAGGTAAGTTTTCAGATCTGACTTAAAGGAGTGTAGATCAGAGGAATTTCTAAGAGATGAAGTTAGAGAGTTCCACACTTTGGGAACCTGAGCTCTGAAAGACCTATTTCCAGCGCATTTCAGATTAGTCCTTGGAACTTTAACTAGTTTAAGCAGCTTTTCAGAACTGGATCTTAATGTTCTGTGCGGTTCATATGTTTCCAATACAGAGGAGAGATACAATGGAAGACACTTGTCAGAATGTTTGAAGGCGAGTGTTGCTAACTTATAGTGAATGCGGGACTCAATTGGAAGCCAGTGTAACTGATTCAGCAGAGGTGTAACATGATCAGATTTCTTTTTGGCGAGAACCAGTCGTGCAGCATTGTTCTGGATTTTCTGTAGTTGATGGAGGAAGATGGTAAACCTGCAAGAGTGGAATTGCAGTAATCCAGTCTGGACAGGACAAATAAGGAAACCAACTGAGCCATATTTTTCTTTGTTATGTAGGGTCTGACTGAGGCTAGCCTTCGGAGATGAAAATTACATGAGCGACACAAGATTGATTGTAAACAATAATTAAGCAGTTGACTGCTTATAAGATGTCAGCTGACGCCCTGTAAAAAGTGTTGCCACAGCGCCTGTAAGACGTCCACTGACGTCTTGCATGTATTTCAATTTTTCCATCATCAGAGTTTGGTACAATGAACATTAACAGACTCTGAATGGTTAGTTTAATGTGTCTGGATTATAAAGATACTATTTAAGTGAGCATGCATTAGATGGAAGACCCCTTTTTCTCTCAATAATGATTTGCTTATTGGAACCACTTGGAGCATGCGTGTAAAAGGAGGTTTGCCTCACATGCCAAAAAGGCGTCTGATTCTTTAAGTGAAGACAGTGCTCCCAGTCAGTGGATTTACACAAGCTGTGCTGATCGTGTATGAATATGACGATGAGAGATGGATTTTGTCTTATGGTTGGTTCCAACTTGAAGGTGATGGCAATGACAGTGACGAAACTGACAGCAACATTCGACACTTTCTTCAGTCCATCTGTCCAGTCCGACATCATTTCTGATCGACTGACCATGACTGACAGTGAAGGTGTGGGACTTTATGTAATTTGAGAAGAGGGGAGGAGAGATAGAGGAGTGATGTAAGACAATAGGTCAAAGGCCAGACAGAAGGCAGGGAGGGGGCGTGGTACCTGCCTGTCACTTTGCTGTCTTTTCACAGTGATCAACGATTTTCTCAAAATTCGGGTTGACAGATGATAGACGTGAATCACATGGTTGTTGTTGTTGTTTTTTTTTTGGGGGGGGGGGGGTGTTTTTTTTTGTTGTTGTTGCTTTTTCACACTTTTTGTCACTGATCAGTTCACTAAGTTTTGTTGTTGTTTTTATAGAGGAGACAAATCAGATGCACAACAGACACTGGATCAGTTGCTACCAGGAGGAGTGGAAAATCATCAAAGTGTTCTCTCTTCTAAAGGGGGCACTGTTAGGTGTAAGAAAAGTTTGATGGCTTACGTGCAGAGAATATGATTGATTTTTTATCTTGACCAAACCCACGTATGTCGTTGCTGGAACAGTTATTCACTTACATGACTACAAGTGTTGTGACTGTTATCATAAAAGTATTTGCTGTTTTATTTTGCAGGTGTATATCAGACAGTAAGCATGCATTTCCAGCTGTATTTTGAGGTGGAAATAGACTTTTTTAAATGCCTGAAAATTAATATCTTCGCTTTCAGCTGCCTAAATAGTTATCTGGGTTCAAAATATAGATTGGGACATAAGCCCGGATTTAAAATCGGCATTCATTTTTATTCACAAGAATGTTTACTTTTGTTCTGTATCAGTGTATCTCCTATAGTTTTTGTGCTAGAATTTAAAAAAAAATAAAACATGTACCCCTGAATCCTCAGTATCCTCTGGCAAGGATGAGCTTTTTAAATTATTTTTTATAGTTTTTTTTTTGTTTGTTTTTTTATACAAAATTCTCTGGCACTGAACTGGTTAATATGTCCCAGTCTCTCACCCATGGAAAACCAAACTGATAAAACTCTATAAACATGTTATATTGGCCTCACAAACTCCTGATGAGTCGTTGAGGCCAGTATAACATGTATATAGTTGTTTGTTGTTGTTGAAAAGAATAAAGGTCCCATACATACAATACATATCTACTGTGTCCAGGGCTTGGCATAAGGTGGGGTCCAATCCTCTTTTTTCTGGTGTTTTAACCTTCTCCACATGAAGAAAGGAACCCATTCACACATGAGTGAATTCAGGAAAATCAGAGTTAAGTGCCCTTCCCAAGGACACAACACCAGGCTGAAAGGGGCCTGATCACTAGTGATCACTGGATCGAAGTCCAGTGCCAGACCGACTTGACCACAGCACCTCTCTAACATAGAACTCTGTTATTGTGTTTACCATAACCTGCATCTAAATATCAGTACCTGTAGATCTGTTTAGTTCTTTTCTGATAATTTTGATGTTAAGTGTTGTAAGTACTTAAATTTATAAGACAGCAAGTTTTTCTGTAAGAGAGAGAAATGCATTCACATTTTTTTCTGGAAACCCCCAATCACTGTACAGCAGATCCTTTACTCTGGTGAAATTAGCTACCATATCTAAGAAGACACAGACATGGACTAGGAAGAAACATGAACCTGAAAGTCAATAATTCTCCGTTTCAGCTCAGTGCTCAGAGTGCTGTGTATCTTTTGAACATCGATTTTCTGATCTCTGTCCCAAACTAAGCAACCTGCCCCCACTAGGTTGTTTTCATAGTTGCCTGTCACTGTCACTATCAGTGTCAGTATAAAAACCATCACCAAAAATTGTATGTCACATCAGGTGATGGCTGTGAGTTAAGTGGTTCAAAGCATCTGTCAAAACAACCTTTCCTTCAGTCTGCATCAGTGTGAGTCACTGATGGTCCACATGGCACTGTCAAGTGCATTATTTGTTTTGAATGATACAGTTTCCTAGAGGTGCTTGGCAGAATGAGGCGTTGGATTTCTGATTCAGTGTTTACCAGTGATCAGAGTTTTTAGGCTGCATTTTGGCAAGATGTTGTGTCCTACTCCATGGTAAAGACACTCTACTGTGATTTTCCTCACTCCCAGGAGCTATGCCGGTGGGAGTTTATGCTCCTGGTAGGGCTGCCCAAGCCAGGCCAGTAAAAGCAGAAAAAGTGTGATTCACTGGTCCTCTGGTTGGAGATAGGGCACACGGCTAACAGTCCAGTTCCATTAAAAAGCTTTGTTACGGAAATAGCAGCATCTTCATTGCTGCTCTACATTCCAGAAGGCATAATGGGCAGCAAGTAACCAGGGTGGTAATGAGTACCTCACTACGGTTGGGGAAGGTTAAAACAGCGGAAGGAGAGGATTAGGCCCCACCTTCCAGTGCTAAGCGCTAGTCACTGTGGAAACAAATTCACTGCTGTAATTGCTATAAAAGGCTACTGGACATTTAACCCTTTCAACCCCTTTTGATACATTTTCCAGAACTGACAAAGAAGTGGTTAATCATTGATACTGTATTACTATGTTCCAGTGGCAGTGGGGAAGATGTAGCCAATGATCGTGACACCCCTTCACCGCACATGGGAGGAGAGCAGGGGTTGATTTCCCCCACTATCAAGGCTGTGCCCCCCAAGAGTCCTGCCAAGTCTGGCAGCATCAAGAAAAAAGGCTACGCTGGCACCGTCACAAAAGCAACACGTGTTGTGCACACTGCTAAACGCACATTGTACACAGCGGGTCGCCCACCCTGGTACGACTCACATGGACAGCTGAAAAATGCATTTGTTATTGGTAAGTTTTCTTTAAGAGGTGTCAAAGCATGTGGACTGATCCAAAAATGCTGCGCTAGATCTGCTGTTTAAAAAAAAAAAAAGGGGGGGGGGGGGGGAACAGATCAGATGCTTGACCTTCGCATAAACCCAGGCCTTGAGATCAGTGGGAAAACAAAGATCATATTGTAGTCTTTGGCTGAAGTTTGCCCTGTGTTAAAAAAAGAAATATTTGTTAGCATAACATTAGTGAAATAAAAAATTTCATGAAACTGTTACTGCTTGTTTAAAAGTCAGGTTTCTGATGTATATGCTCAGCATCAGTTTTGGGAACAATTATCTCTAACAAAGTGTATTTACGTTAATTTTTTTTTTTTCTTTTTTTTCTTGTGTGTGTGTGTGTGAAGGGACATCGGTGGGGGGTCCTGAGAAGCTGAAAAGTGAAATGTAATATATACATGTATATGTACATAAAATATTGTCAGTGTTTTAGCTTCAATTATTATGAGTTATATGGCTTAAATCTCCATTCATGTAACATTTGATTTAGTTTATCCTGTGATAGACTACAGAAAAAAGAGTTGTTTGTTATTAATGTGCAGGTATATGTGGGGGCAGTGCCTCTGGAAAAACAACTGTGGCCAAGAAGATAATTGAAGCGCTGGATGTGCCATGGGTCAGCTTGCTAAGCATGGACTCTTTTTATAAGGTATAATTGAGAGAATGATACATACACACACAAAAAGCATGCATATGCATGCACACACACTACACATGCTCACACACACGCGTGTACATTCATTCATTCATTCACTTAGTTATTCATTCATTCATTTATTCTTTCAAATATATGTGAAATATTAAAAAAGGCAACAGTATCTGCTATTTTAGCCAGCAGATAGTGTTTCAGTGTATAGCTTTTTCAGTTCGAACTGTAAAGCCCCCACCTTGGCATGTATGCATATTTACTTTGGTGTGCCTCAGGTGTATGTCTGATAAAAGCGAAGTGGAAATGGCATCGCTGTGTCAACAAATGTGTGTGTGTTAAGGACAGTCCATGGGAAAGCTGTCAAAAGGGAAGAGGTGTTGAAAGAAAATGTTATTCAGAAAGCACAGTTGTGTGTGTGTGCAGAAGTTTTGCCACATCTGGAGTACACACACACACACACACACACACACACACACACACACACACAGAAAACACAACACCAACACACACACACACACACACACACACACACACACACACATATATATATATACCCCCCACACACACACCCTCACACCCCCCGCCCCCCATACAGTGAGTCACAGAGGTAAGTGGCAATCAGGTTTTACACTGACGCCCATCTCAAGTGATACAGTTTATAGGGATAAACATTCCAGGAAACTGGGGACAGGGGACATATCTATCACCACATTGACATCACCAGAACAACACATTGTGATTGACAACTGGAATACTTATTTTTATATTGGGTGCAATTATTATCAAGGGCTAAATCATCCGCCCGTGGGGATGCCGTTGGTCTTTCAGTATAAATAGCATCCCCGCCTTCTGGAAATTCTGTGATAGAAATTTCCTTTGTTCTATCACTCTTTGTTTCTGCCTTTTTTCTTTCTTCGCTGTTGTCTCCTTTTTCTGCCTTCCCAGCCCATTCCCCTTTCTTTTTTCAAGCAAGCCTTGACATTTTTTTTTCTCTTTTCCACAGTCTATGATGTACTGTCTGTGCTGTTTTACTCTGGCGATTAGGTATTAAGGTGTAAACAGTGGGATGGGCACTAGCTGCCCATTCTTCAGTGTTATTTGCCTGTATGGCCTTTTTGATGCATTTTTTGTTTGGCTTTGAAATTGAAATATTGTTTTTTTTCCTTTTTTACGATTTTTTGTAACATGGGGATGATAAATTAAGTGGATTGGCTGGCGTCCTCAGCATGGCCTAGTCTTATTTGCCATAAGGAGCTAGATGGTTGGGATACTGTGTTATGAACTGTGTTTTGTGGGTTCATCTGTATGTTTTTTGTAGATGTGACAGTGTTGTGTTGGTGCGGTTAAGCATTTGTATGTTTTGACAGTCCTGATAAGGCCCTATTTGGTGTCATATACTGTACCATGTCAAACTGATGCAAACTAGGCCTATGGTTTGCTCTGTTTTTTGGTCAGCTCTTCTATAAGCAACAAAAACAAAATGAAACAAAGGGCTGAATCATATGCAGAAACACATCAAAATGCTCTCAAAGTGTTGAGTGTGTATGTGTGGTTTGATGGGCACAGATATTTATCTGCTGTATATTTTCCCATTCGGTGAGTTGAAGAGGTATGTTACTGTGTAACGTGCAGCAACTTAGACCTCATTGGGTTTTTTTTCCAGGTATTAAATGAGGAGCAGCACGAGAGAGCGGCGTGCAATGAGTACAACTTTGACCACCCTGATGCCTTTGACATTCCCCTGCTGGCGGCCACACTGCAGCGTCTGAAGGAAGGGAAGAACATCGATGTGCCTATCTACAACTTCTCCACACATGCCAGGGAACCGCACATGGTTGGTGTTATAATAATCATGACAGTTTATGGCATTTTGGGGCGTCATGATAACTAGAACAGCAGTCTCTGGTATTTGGGGGTGACATGATGACCATGACAGCAGAGTTTGGTATTTTGGAGTGTCACAAGGATAGGAGTCTGTGGTATTTTGGGGCTCCATGATGATTATCATAGCAGTTTGTGGTATTTTTGGGTGTCATGATGACATAACAGCAGTTTGGTATTTTGGGGCAACATGATGACCATGACAGCAGGCAGTGTTATTTTGGGGCATGACGACCATGACAGCAGACTTTGGTATTTTGGGGCATGACGACCATGACAGCAGACTTTGGTATTTCGGGGCATGATGACCATGACAGCAGGCTTTGGTATTTCGGGGCATGACGACCACGACAGCAGGCTTTGGTATTTTGGGGCATGACGACCATGACAGCAGTCTTTGGTATTTTGGGGCATGATGACAATGACAGCAGGCAGTGTTATTTTGGGGCATGACGACCATGACAGCAGTCTTTGGTATTTTGGGGCATGACGACCATGACAGCAGTCTTTGGTATTTTGGGGCGACATGATGACCATGACAGCAGGCAGTGTTATTTTGTGGCATGATGACCATGACAGCAGGCAATGGTATTTGGGGGCATCATGATGATAGCCATCTGTGTCATTTTGGGGCATCACGATGACCATGATGAGTCTGTGTTATTTTAGGGCATTACGATGACCATGGCAGCAGTCTGGTATTTCAGGGTGTCATGATGGCCATGATAGTAAGTAGTCTGTGATGTTTCAGGATGTCACAATGACTGTGATGGCAGTCTGTGGTATTTCAGGGTGTCAGGATAAAGAAGACAGCAGTCTGCGGTATTACCTTATACCTCTGAAAAAGTTTGGTTGCCTATTAGGTGGGATAAAAATGGTCTTACATGTAAAAGCCTTACCTGTACTTGTATACAAGTGAACATGGGAGTTGCTGCCCATAAACTCAGAAGGATTAGTACTACTAGTGATGATGTTGTGTCAGGCCCAGGAATAATGTATTTTGTGTTTGACATTGTTGTTCATATGTGTTCATGGGGGTTCACATGAGCAAGCTTGCTGGGTTGTTTCAGGATACCTTGTGTAAAATACAGGTGATAATGGTGAAAAAGCAAAATTAGTGTGCAAAGTCACTTTTCCTAAATGGGTATAGTCAGTTTTCCTTTCTTTCCTGGCCCATAATCGGTGAATATGGTATATGTTTTCATTCTTTGTTAGGTATAGATGATAGAACATAACTTCAGTTTTTCCAGAGATAAGTTCATTAGTTCTGTGCACACAACAACAGCAGGTTCTTGCACTTTCTGTGTATACTTTAAATTCTTGATGATGCATGGTTGTGAACACTCTTTACATTTAGTTTCTTCTTGCCATTACGGAAAAAAGGTGTTACATTTTACTAAGAAGAGGGTGTGGGGAAGGTGTGTTCTGTTTTTGTTGTGCCTTCATGCTGCTGCTTTTTAGTCTTTGATGTGTTGACCCAGTGTGTGTGTGTTTGTGTGTGTGTGTGTGTGTGAGAGAGAGAGATTTTTTTTTTTGTTGTTTTGTACTTGTTTTTAAGAAATGCTGAGGATATCTTTGCTATGTTTTCAGAAAACAATTTACGGCGCAAATGTGGTCGTGTTTGAAGGCATCATGGCCTTCACAAGCAAGGACTTGTTGAAGGTGAGGTCATTCGCTCCACCACTCTTCCCCCTCCCCCTCCTCACACTCCCATTCAGATTCTGTTTGATGCATAATTTTCATCATGAAACATGTGTATTCCTGGTTTGCCTACTCACCTCTTCCCTTGGTTAGTTTTCTATATGAAAAAAAAACAACAACAAAAAACATAAGATTATTGTGAAATAAGTCTTGGCTTGGTGATCACCTTGAAAGCTAGAGAAAATTTGAATTACAGTTTATAAAAAATACTGTCCTTTGAAAATGCACTTCAGTATCTCCTATACTTTTCTTAACATTTTGGTAAGCCCAGGACTGCTATGATTTAGGTGAGGTTGATAGATAAAAAATTTAAAAAAAAAGAAGAAAAAAGTATTTACCATGTGGCAGTGTTTTTTGTTTTTTTTCAATATTAATGTTCTTGGGTGGGGGAAGAGTTTATGGATAAATGTATAGAAAAGGTCAAATACATATTCTGATTCATTTAAGTTATTGCACTGATGGAGAACATAACGTATAATGGAGTTAACCAGCAAAAGATTATCTGGATTTATCTGTACTTGAAGGGGAAAAATGGAATTTTTCTGTTACTGATTGTAGACTTTGAAGAAAAACACCATTTTTTTTTGTTCTTTTTTGGTTGTTTAGAGAATTATTTCTTTGAAGACTTTTGTTTGTTATTCTTTTCTTTTGTTTTTATACTTATTTGGTTGTTTAGTGAATTACTTTTTGTTGTTGTTGTGCAGCAAATGGACCTCAAAGTGTTCGTGGACACAGATTCAGATGTGCGCCTGGCCCGTCGTCTGAAGCGTGACATCTCAGAGCGGGGTCGTGACCTGGAGGGGGTGTTGAAGCAGTACAACAAGTTTGTGAAGCCATCATTCGAGCACTACATTGAGCCAACGATGAGTTGCGCTGACATCATTGTGCCCCGGGGAGGGGAGAATGACGTGGCCATCAACCTCATCGTGCTGCATGTGCACACACAGCTCCTGGCTGTGAGTCCTTGTTGTTTGCTTTGGTGATGTTTGGCGTGACTTTGTTCAAGCATGTGTGTGTGTGTGCGTGTGTGTGATATGGCTCTGTGCGGTCAGCTGGACTATAAGTAACAATATTCATTGTCATTTGTCAACTCAAGTCTTGGAAAAGTCATGGAAAAATAAGAGAACCATTTCCAGGGCTGGAACAGTCTTTGGAAAACCTGTTTTGCCCTTCAAGGTCAAGAAAAAGTCTTGGAATTTTAATGAAACTATTTACCAGTACCGTTCAACTAGCAGTAAAATCAAAAATACAAAATATGGTGAAAATTGATCATCTATTCTGGGATATCTGCTGAACTGTGGGAACCCTGTTGTGATGTGTTCCTGTGTGGTCATCTTTGGTACTGCTTTTACAACTCGGTTTAACCCCTTTCCTTGAAAACAAGTGTCTAAAAAATTCCCTGCATCACAATTAATTCCAGGATTTCCAGTCCATTTTACTTTTATTAGGTGCCTGTGGCACAGTATTATACCAGGGCTTGATGAGAAAACTGGCCTAGCTGTGTGTTGGCACTCAGCCAACAGATACCATGCCCCCACCCCCCTCTCCCGTCCCCTGCTGGTGTCGAGTCTGACTGTCCACCCCCCTCCTTGCCCCACTTCCATTTCCTCAACACATGTAGAATAGACAGTGATTGTGCAGGCAGCTGATTCATGTTCGCTGTCACTTCACTCCTGGCCTGCTAAAGACACAGGCTGATAGTCTCAGGCACAAAACTTACATCACTGTTACTTTCACTTGTGTCATGAAGTGGGTTGTGACTTATTATCATAATCTATCTGCACCGGAATCATCACCCTCACCACTACATATGGTTTCTTCCCCACTGTCCATAACTTTCTGTATTTCCTGAGCCACTTCTGATATAAGGCTGTAAACCTTTGAAAAATGAGCAGAGAAGGATCTTTGCTAGATAACACCATTGACCGGCCATGTCAGCAAGTGACTTCAAAATTTTCCACTGCTTATGAGTCATACAGTATAGACTGTACAAGACCAAGGGATGTAAACAATCTTCAAACATTCTAGAAGACAGAGAGAAACTAAGTAATTTCCCTTTAACTATCTGTGAACTGCTGGTGAACATAGGATGTGAGAGATGCATCTTGTAGACGCATCATAGTGCAACAAAAGGGACGCGAGTCTCACATCCCAAGGCAGGGAATGGGTTAAGTGCATGTATTTATGTGTGTGTGAGTGTGCATATGCATTTATACTCTTATATATGAGTGTGTGTGAATGTTGTGTGAGCATCTGTGTGCAAAATAAATGAATTTTTAAACACTTTTTGTGTGATGACTTTGTTGATGTAGCTTTTATTGATTGAAGTTTTATCTGACTGCTGCAAGTGGACTTGAGTACAGACACTATAAAACATCTTTGGTTTTGTAAAGATAAAACATAGCATTTTGTGTGCCTTTGTTTTCATGGTTAATGGTACATGTTACAAGAGTGGCAAGTGCAGTTCCAAAGCTCAATAATAAGAGAGAAAACCAAACTGTATATTAGAAAAGAAAAAAAAGATGCTGTTTCCAGGTTTTGAAAAAAAGAAAGAAATAAAAAAGAAAGAAACAAAAACAAACCGCATTACTATTTTTAGGGTACTTTTTTTTTTTTTTTAGAAGTTCTCACCAACTACCAGCTATTCTGATTCACACACGAAGATTTGCAGGCACCCTGAAGGAGACATGCGTACAATTAAAAGAATATATAAAATGCTTGAGACAGAATGAGAATTTGTATTTGATGTATTTCTTTTTTTATGACATGATTTCGCTGTGTAAAAGGATAAGATAAACCAGATGCTGAACACCAGTCCTTATCTTGATCCTCCTTGGGAGTTCTACAATTTCGAGTAATGTCATTCTGTGATTTTGTTATGTCATTTTTTCGCACCACTTTATCTTTGATGTTAATTCTCAGTCAAATTTCATTGGTTACTTTGTCATACTGATCACACTGCCAACATGAGATCTTTTGTTATTATGGCATAATGTACTCATGACATTCCTGCATGTCTGTCAGGAATCGAGGATGATGACATGATGTGCCATGTTGATGGACATGCATGTGTTTTTGGAAGCACACATGCGATTGCATTTGTCACAAGCTCAGTAAGCAATGTGACATTTTATTACTCTTTGTCACAGCAGATTTTTCTGTGTAAAATTTGGGTTGCTCTTCCCAGGAGAGCATGTTGCTACAGTGCAGTGCCACCCATTGTTTCTTCCATTGTTCTTTTTTCGGCCTGCAAGTGCATTTGTTTTCCTATCAAAGTGGATTTTTCCACAAATTTTTGCTAGGGACAACCCTTTTGCTGACATTGGTTTTTATAAGGCACTAGGTGCATGCTGCACATGGGACCTCAGTTTATCGTCTCACTTGAATGACCAGCTTCCAAACCAGCGCTCAAGGTCTAGTGGAGGGGGAGTAAATACTGGCGAGTGTGGGATTCAATCCTGTGTGCCCAGATTCTCTTACTTTCTTGGGCGATGCGTTTCCACTAGAATACCAGTCCACTTGACCTGATGTGTGGTGTGCTGCAGAGAGGTTTCAAGCTGCGTAACAAGCTGGCCAATGTGGAATACAAGGACGCCCCCATGCCCAACTCTCTGCACGTGTTGGAGAAAACACCCCAGGTGCATGGCCTGCATACCTTTATCAGGTGAGGAAGGAAAACACCTGAAGTTTAATTTTTGTGAACTGGGTGGCTTTCGTTTTTGGTTATGTGTAAAGAACCATAACAGGGTCATTTAAAAGACCATGTTTAAACTTTTGTGTGTTGAAATGAGACTATGAAATAACCTGGTTCTGATTATGTGTGTGTTTCTGGGTCTGTTGTCTTTTATACATGGATTTATACAGTCAGGTTTTAGGATAGTTGCTGAGTGGATAATTTCTTGTCATTTGTTGAAAAAGAAAAAAAAAAGGTTGGTGGGGGAGGGTTCACTTAAGTTATGTTTAGTGCAGACTTTGTTTTTGAGCAAATATTTAGAGCCTTCTGTGTTTTGTTGGGCTAAAGTAACATGATTTGATTAGACAAGGACACAGCTGTTCTGCTCAGTTTTCTTAATTAAGAACTGGTTGTAATTTTAGACATTGCTTGTAGTCGAGGAGATGCCCCTTCATTAACTTAATCATTTATAGTTTAACTCTCTCCATACGAACGGCGAAAGAGACGACGTTAACAGCGTTTCACCCCAATTACCATCATCAAAATATTGCAAGCGGAAGGCTCTTATACTGAAGAGGTGAATGTTGACAAAGAATACCACAATTCTGATGACGGAAGCTAAAGGTTGGGTCATTCAGACACCCACTGGACATCCGAGGGGTCTGTGTAGAGGAGAAGAGAGGACTGGCCGTACTGAGTGAGTTAAACCGTAGGTCCTTTTTTCCCCCAGACCATTTTGGTGTACTTGTGTGTGTAATTGATGTGTGAGAGTTGTCAGTGATGTTACTCTGTTTTCAAATAGGATTGTTAGCAACTTTTTAATCTTAATAATATTAATTTTATTCATGTGATTTATTCATACCACATGTATTGTTAAACTTGCTTAGAGCAGAAGGGTAAGTGGTGCATAAATGCACATTATGCTGATATGTATTATCATGTGTTGTGTTGTTTCAGAAACCAAGAAACAAACAGGGATGAATTCATATTCTACTCTAAAAGGCTGATGCGTCTGCTGTTTGAATGTGCCATGTCTTTGTTGCCTTTTAAGGTGTGTACAACAGTATGTGTGTCTTTTAAGATGTGTACAACAGTGTTTGTATCTTTTAAGGTCTCTAGAACAGTGTGTGCATCTTTTAAGGTGTGTACAACAGTGTGTGTATCTTTTGAGGTGTGTACAATATATGCATCTTTTAATGTGCATACAACTGTATTTGTGCCTTTTAAGGTGTGTACAACAGTGTTTGCATCTTTTAAGGTGTGTACAAGATCTTGTGTTTGTGTCTTTTAAGGTGTGTACAACAATAAGTGTGTCTGTTCATGTTCTTTTTCCATTCTGTTCTGTCTTTTGTTGTTTGTAAAGAAAATAAGCATTGCAGTTATTCATTGTGTGCCTGTTTCAAAATGTTGAAAAAAAAAAAAGACAAACACAAGTGGAATGCACTCATATATACTCCCAGTACTGTCATCCAGTTCTTTCATTTCCCACTGAAGCAGATCAGTGAGCTGTGAACACATGTAAAATGCTGATCCAGCTAATGATAACATCTGCCTAGAAAATATGCAGACAACATGGTTCAAACGACACGTCAGATTGTTTTCCTTCACCACCCTCTAGTCATGTGGTGGTTTGGGTACTGGTGTTTTAACACGATAAACAAAGGTTAAAAGAAATCTGACATAATCAGAAAGTTATCAGTGACCATGGCTACACACAACAGTATTTGTATATGTATTTCTTTTTATCACAACAGATTTCTCTGTGTGAAATTTGGGCTGCTCTCCCCAGAGAGAGCACGTCGCCATACTACAGTGCCACCCTTTTTTTTTTTTTTTTTTTTCCTGTGTGCAGTTTTATTTGTTTTTCCTATTGAAGTGGATTTTTCTACAGAATTTTGCCAGGAACAACCCTTTTGTTGCTGTGGGTTCTTTTACGTGCGCTAAGTGCATGCTGCACACGGGACCTCGGTTTATCGTCTCATCCGAATGACTAGCGTCCAGACCACCACTCAAGGTCCAGTGGAGGGGGAAAAAATTTCGGGGGCTGTGCCATGATTCGAACCAGTGCGCACAGATTCTCTCGCTTCCTAGGCGGACGTGTTACCTCTGGGCCATCACTCCACCAATCAGCATATTGCATTGGTGTTTGAACAGAAGTGAAGTCAGAATAGTTAATTCAAAATTGTCAGTGTGCAAGAATAATTGTTTAGACTGTCACATTGGGAATACAGTGTGTAATTTTTTTTTCTTTTTAAACAAAGTTGGAATGGTTGATGCTTATTATTACATGTTGTCACAAAGTATGTGATGGATTTATGTACGGTGGATTCATGTATTTACTTTGAATTTAACTAAAGCAGGGTGTTATTTTTGACAGGCTGTGAATGCTGAAACACCTCAGGGATATGAATATTCAGGGAAGAAGTTGTCAGACATTAAGGTGAGTGAAGTGATGCTGGAAGGATTTCAGTGTGAGAGATTTTATATACACATATCGTCAAACCATGAGCAGAACTCCTCTTGAAGAATTCAAGCTTGCATAAAGATACAATATACAAAATATTTTATTGTTTCTAGAGGAGATATTGTACATTTGACAAAAATGCAACATATGTATTACCTCCACAGAACAGCACAAAGTCTGTGTTCTCACATTCCAGCAAGAAAACGCATTCATAGTATGCCCATCACAGCATAAGTCATATAAGCCATGTCGTGTTATGTCCAGTGATCAAGACTGCATAGAGCAGAAAATAAAGAGATATAAACAGATTACATATGAAATTTAAAAAACACCTTTATTATTATGATGATGATGTATGTGTGTGTGTGACGGTGCAGATAGCAGGCGTGTCGATCCTGAGGGCAGGGGAGACAATGGAGCAGGCTCTGCGTGAGGTGAGCAAGGATGTCAGCATCGGGAAAATCCTCATCCAGACCAACCTTGACACTGGGGAACCTGAGGTCAGTGTGCCCTGTGTGTGTGTGTGTGAGTGAAAATGTGTGTGTGTGTGAGTGTATCTCTGCGTGTGTGTGTTGGGGAGGAGGGGCACGCTGTAGCCCTGTGGTTACACCAACTAGGAAATGGAAGATTGTGGGTTCTAGTTGCCTGACTGGGAAATGGAAGATTGTGGGTTCTAGTTGCCCGACTGGGAAATGGAAGATTGTGGGTTCTAGTTGCAGTTGTTTTGTTGTTGTTGTTGTTGATTTTGTTGTTTTTTTGTTGTTGTTTTTTGTGTTAAATCCCACTCTCCATCAGATCTTGGGTGGAACAGCCCAAATGTGATAACATTGTTTATATGGAGCAGGGCAGAGGTTAAGCAGTTTTTAAGCAAAACAGGCCTATTATGGTGCATTAAAAAACATCTTTTTTTATTCAGTTATTACATTATACAAAGAACAGAAGCCCATACAACGGATAAAGAAAAAAAAGACATGCGCATGCTATGTTGAGAGTATCAACTTAGATGTTGTCTTAGACGCATATGTACATTATTGGTTTATTATGATTTTTTCCTGAGCATTTAAGTGCACACACACACATATATACACCCATCCACAAAAACATCAACAATACCATTGTGATGCATTTGAAGATAAACAGACTTTGGTGCACTTTTGAGACAAATGATCTAAATTTGAAGAATGTGTATGTGTTTGTACTGTAATGGCCAACTTTGCTTTGTAAACATAAAGAACAGGAAAAAGTAAGTTCATTTCAAATTTACTTCACTGTTAACTTTACACAGCCAGAGCGATTAACTTACCCTTTACACAGTTGTAAGCTTTTCTCTTTATACAGCAGTTAACTGACCTTGTTCACAGTTGTAAACTGTTGTATTTACACGATGGTAAATTACCATTCACACAGCTGTTAACTGTATTCTTTACACAGCTGAAGCCATTAACTGACACTCCAAGCTGTAAACATTGTTTCTGTTCACAGGTGTGTTAATTCAGTTCAGTAATTCAAAATACTTTATTGACTGCTTCAACCAAAAAAGGAAATTATCTTTTGGCTCAAAATGCCCACCAGCAAAGATCAAAGAGAAAACAGAATGAGTAACTGACCCACCCTTCCCTGATCACCATGCACACATCAATTATGTAAAAAGAAAGACATTCAGGTAAGATAATATTACATTTTAAGATAAAGTGTAACAACTGTGTGTGTGCATGTGTCTGTCTTTGTGTGCATGTGTGTGTGCATGTGCGTGAGTGTGTGTGCGTGTGCATGTGTTAACTCTTTGTTAATGGTAATCCTGTGCACAGCTGTGAATGTTGTTCCCTGCCCACAGCTGCATTACCTGCGCCTGCCCAAGGACATCAAGGACTACCACATCTTCCTGATGGACGCCACTGTGGCCACGGGGGCCGCGGCCATGATGGCCATCCGCGTGCTGCTGGATCACGATGTTCCCGAGGAGAACATCACTCTCTGCTCCCTGCTCATGGCCGAGTCTGGTGAGGGGGGTTGTGATGGGGGAAGGGAGGATTATAGGGTTGAGGGGAACTCGGGGTGCTGGGAGCAGGGCGTTGAGGGTATGGGCTGGAGTTGTGAAGGTGGGGGAACAGGCTAGTTGTGAAGGTGGGGGAAGAGGCTAGTTGTGAAGGTGGGGGAAGAGGCTGGAGGGTTAAGGAGAAGGGGGTGTTGGGAGCAGGGGGGTTGAGAGTATGGAGTTGTGAAGGGGATGGTAGTGGGGGTGTGGGTGGTGGAACCACGCCCAGCAGCATTGGTGTCAACGCATGGTTTACTCTCTGTGACCAAACATCTGTTTGGCAAATATCTGTCACTGAGCATAGAATAGGCTTGGCACTGAAAGGGTTGAGTATTCATTTTTCATGTTGTTGCTGTTGGCAAGCTCTGGGATGTCCCTCCCACCCCCCACTCGTCCCCCCCCCCTACCCCCACACCCCCCCCCCACACACACCCAAGACACTCTTTTTCAGTTCCTGAAATAATGAATTTAAACTTGATTTTATTTTTACATGGAAAGAAACATGTGGGTAAATTAGTCATTTTATGGGTGTTATTTTTTTTTGTTTTGTTTTTGTTTTTTTTTCAAAAAGTTTAACTCTTTCAGCACCATAAGTGACTTTAGTTGACCAGGCAGTTCACCACCACTGGCGACTTTAGTGGACATCAAGGGGTCATCTTAAAGACTTGATCACATTGTAACAAAGCTTGACAGCTGCAGCAAACTTCCCCTGCATAATAGAACAATGACTAACCTTCACCCCCTGACCAAGTTTGAAATGAACAAGTCCATTGTATTATTTTGACATGAAGTTGTGTGACTAAGAGCATTGAACTAAGAGCATCGAGTCTATTTGGTGCTTGGAAGTGTTTTTCACACAGAACCTTGATGGTAAAAGAGTTAATTTGATTCTAATTTTACCTGGACAGAGCAAGACGTGGGTGATTGGTCTTTTTAACATTATTTAAATTCCCTTTAACATTTTCAACTGGAACTGACAGGTATGCAGCGCTGAAATGGCCCCTTTGTGGTCATCTTGGCTTAAAATGGCATCATTTGATTTGATTTTTTGGCAGGTGTGCACTCAGTGGCGTATGCCTTCCCCAAGGTGAAGATAGTGACCACTGCTGTGGACAAAGAGGTCAATGAGAAATTCCACATTCTCCCCGGCATAGGTGAGTGATCTGCCATTCTTTTTCATCTCTCTCAAAACTTTTAAAAAAAAAAATTTTTTTTTTAGGAGAAATCAGTGGATGCCTAAAAGTTCTGCAAGTGAGCAGGATAGATTCAGCATCCCTGGAAGGTTCTTTCTTTTTTCTTTTTTTTTTCTTTTTTTTTCTCTCTCTCAAAACCTCGTTTTAGGAGAAATCAGTGGATGCCTAAAAGTTCTGCAAGTGAGCAGGATAGATTCAGCATCCCTGGAAGGTTCTTTCTTTTTTCTTTTTTTTTTCTTTTTTTTTCTCTCTCAAAACTTTGTGTTCTCTGTGTTTGCTTATGTTGTGTTGTTTGTGTGTGCTTGTGTGTATGTTGTGTTGCGTTTGATGTGTGTGTGTGTATAGTTGGTGGCTTTTTGAAAAAAAAAACATTTAAGCAATATATTTGTGGATTTGCATGAAAGAACTTAGAAGAGATTTGAACTTTTTTCACATTTATATTAAATATCATGTTCTCTATGTGTGTATGTTTCGTTTCTTTTAAACCAAGATGTATCCAGGTGCTGTGGCAGAATCGGTTAGGCATTTGACTTGTGATCCAGTGTTCAACAGAGATCAGGGTTAGAGGCTCCTTTGCAGTATGGTTGTGTTCCTGGTTTGGTGCATATCTGTTATGCATGTGTGGGTGTATGTGTGAATGTGTGTCTTTATGTTTTACATTTATTTGCTTATTTATCATCATTGTTGTCTTATTTATTTATTTATTATTATTATTATTTTATTATTATTATTATTACTACTACCTCTTTTTAAATTACAATAATTATTTATTTATTTATTTATGTAAGCTTATCTATTATTTATTCACCTTTTTTTTTTTCTCAAGGCCTGACTAAGCGCGTTGGGTTACGCTGCTGGTCAGGCATCTGCTTGGCAGATGAGGTGTAGCGTATATGGATTTGTCCGAACGCAGTGATGCCTCCTTGAGCTACTGAAACTGAAACTGATACTGTGTTCCTGGGAAAGGCATTCTACGCTGATTTTCCCCACTCCACCCCGGTGTGAATGGGTACCTGATTTTGGTGAGGGAAGGTTGAAACGGTGGAAGTAGAGGATTGGGTCTCACCTGCCACACAGTAGATATGAATTCACTGCCCTAATTGCCGTGGAAGGCCATGGGACCATTAACCTTTTTTAACTTAATTTATTGACATGCATGAAGAGACTAGAATTGAATAAAAAAATAAAAATAAAAAAAAACTGATAAAAGAACATTGCATAGTTAACAAATCCACTAATGTTCTTTAGATGGGATCCTTAAGGTTTTAGAGCAGGATCATGTGCAGATACATTGTGATTATTAGACAGTACCAAAAAAAGAAAAAGAAAAGAAGGAATGTAGGGATTGTTTGGTGTCATATACTGTACCATGTCAAACTGATGCAAACTAGGCCTATTGGTTTGCTCTGCTTGGCCAAATTTCGCGCGGCTAACAGTGAAAAGACGGGCCCGCCCGCTCTCAGCCAATCAAACGTCTCTAAAAACTATAAGCGCTGAATCATTTCCTTTGGCCAAGGCGGATTGATTAATTCTCATTGTGTAAAGATGATCACACATGTGTGTATATATGTTTGTGTGTGTGTGTGTGTGTGTGCAGTGTTTGAATTTCGCTACGCTCATAATAATACTGACTGATGCTATTGATGTGTGTGTTGCAGGAAACTTTGGGGACCGGTTCTTTGGCACAGACTTCACAGAGAGTGTGGCATAACCCTTCTTGCTGATTTCCCCTTTTGCTGACCAAACAATTCATTGCCTTGGCCCCTTCACTTCATGGTGACCGACTGATCTCAGGAGATGCTTTGCATGGGACACAGGCAGCTGCACTCTGCAAAGAAAGCTACAGCCCGCAGCCTTTCTGTACCCAGTTCCAAAGAAATTAAATTCTGCAAGAAAAAAGGAACCAATGCTGACCTCCACCTGCTGTGGACCTTCCTGCCAGGTTGATCAACAGCAGAGACTCTTCAACTCTTGCCACTGCCAGGTTTGACCAGACAGAATTGTTCCGTTCACTGCCGTTTTCTGTTCAGGTTTGAGTTTTGAAAAACACTCACTTCAACCACACTGCATCACTGAGAGTCTAACACCATAGCACTGAGTTTGAAAACCTGTAATTAGTGTATATTGCTCGGTGGGATTATACCAGTTTTTAAATAAGCACTTGTGTGATTTGAACTGATGGAAATGTTATGGGACGCTAGGTTGAACAATACCAGTTTTGAAATAAGCATGTGTTATTTGAGCTGAAGAGACTGGTGTAAATAATATTGGGTGCATAGCAGTCAGTGCACATGCTTGGGTACTGATAAAAGTGAGGGAAATTTTGCTTGTTTTTATTTTGTTATACTGTGATGAAAGATCTGATGTAGGACCAAGGGAACACCTTGGAGCAACAAGGGAATATGTTGTGTCTGTGTTGAAAGGACAACCATTTTTTGTTCAGTAGAACATGATCTTACAAAGTTGAATTTGCTTTTTTGATACAGACAAAATAAAAAAACAAACACATGTAGATTTAATTGGTTTATGTTTATAAGGTGTTTTTGTTTTGTTCTGTTTGTTTTTTTTCATTATATATATATATATAATATATATATCATATAATTAGTAATTATTTATGAAGGTTTTTTTCATTTTCTCTTGCTGAAAAGTTTTTTTCATTCTCATTCGTATCATCAGTATTGCTTTTCCCTTCCAAGCAGAAAAAAGCAAAAGATTTTGGCTGAGGTTAGTTTTGGTTTTCATTACAGAGGTTACTGGTATGTGGTGGGGGTGGATGGGATTCTAGTTTTTGTTTCAGGTGTTTTTTTGTTTTCATTTGTTTTGTTTTTTGGTTTTTTTTTGGTTTTGGTTTTGGTGTGTGCGTGTTTACTTTTGTGATTCTTTCCCCACTTGGCTGGAAGCACAGGTAAATGGAGCAGGATATACAATACGAAGAAGGTATAAGCACATCTTGTCAGCAGAGTGAAGGTAGTTTTACCCTAATCCTGGACTTAAAGGTTACATCAGCATGTTAATCAGCATCCTGTGGTGCTTATGGTTGCTGTTGATTCTCTGTTGTTTTTTTTAGAGATCTGACTGCTGACATGACGAATGATTGCAGAACGAAATGTGCGTTAAATATATACCAAGGAAAAATGTGCGTTAAATGTAGACCAAGGAACAGTTGTCTAAAATTAAATATTGTGCATGTAAAAGTATGGTTTAACTCTTTCCATATGAACGGCGAAAGAGACGACGTTAACAGCGTTTCACCCCAGTTACCATCATCAAAATATTGCAAGCGGAAGGCTCTTATACTGAAGACGTGAATGTTGACAAAGAATATCACAATTCTGACGACGGAAACTAAGGGTTGGGTCATTCAGACACCCACTGGACATCCGAGGGGTCTGTGTAGAGGAGAAGAGAGGACTGGCCGTACTGAGTGAGTTAAAAAAACAAAAAACATTAACAGTTTGTGGTATGTATGATGATTAGTATGCTCATTAATCACTTAAAGATCTATCTTGGACTGATCATACGAAGTACTCAAGTAAACGTCTCTCAAATAGAATACTTCAACTAGCAAAAATCAAAAAGATCCTTAATGTCCATTCACGAAAGCTCTTCTTCTGTGCACATATTCTGCCAGTAATCGATTATGCGTCAACTTTATGGGACAGCTGTAGCCTCTTAAACTTGAAGTTTATTCACCGTATGTATAAAAGAGCACTGAAAATAGTATTGTTAAAACCGAACTCCCTGACCCCAATGGACTATAAACAACTTAATATATTATCCTTTCACAACAGGCTGTACTTCAACATAGCTGTTTGCATGCATAATGTTTATGTATGGAAATGCTCCAAAAAAGATTGCAGACACTTTTAAAACTAATGAACACAGACACGACCACATGCTCTGCATACCCAGACCAAGAAACAACCTTTACAAATCCAGCTTTCTGTATTCTGGTGGAAATTTATGGAATAATCTCCCACTCACTCTGAAAAGTATCATAAATAAAAACGTGTTTAAGAAAAATCTGAATAATCACCTCATTGAAAATAATTAACAGTAATACAAATTTTGATCTGTTTGTCCAATATTCCTATTATTAATTGTGAAATGTTTTGTATATGCTTGTGTTGACAAGGATTTTGCACTATATCCTCAAGGGAACATGTGCATGTCGGTGGGATGGGCATGGTGTAATTGTGTCCAAGAATTTGTGTTCAGTGGTGTGTGTGTGTGTGTGTGTGTGTGTGTGTGTGAAATGGAAATGCGATTGTGTATTTCTTTATCACAATATTCTTGTATATATATATATGCATTTTGTTGTTATTATTGCTCTTCATCTGCTTGTTTCTGCTCTCTCTCCCCTATATTTTTTCTCTTTTTTTTCCGTTTTTTAATTTTTTAGTTATTTATTTTCTTTTTTCATTGATGGCTTGATGTAAAAAAGCAATTGTTGCTTATTCAATTTACCATCATGAAATAAAATCTTGACTTGACTTTACTTGATATTCTTCTCAGTTGCCAATTTAGTCTTTTATTTTTCTGTATGCATTTCATGTCTCCACAAATTTTTAAGAGTAAAAAGGGACCTGAACTTTCCTATATTTTTCATATTTCCCATATTTTTTTCTGTTTATAGGTTGCAATTTCAGATTTTGGGAGGGTTTGAGGGGGGGTCTATATATAAGGTACTCTGGGCTGTTACAGATCCCATGGAGGGGGAATCTATACATTAGGTACTGTGGGCTGTTACAGATCCCATAGAGGTAGAATCTATACATAAGGTACTGTTGGCTGTTACAGATCCCATGAAGGGGGAATCTATACATAAGGTACTGTGGGCTGTTAAAGATCCCATGGAGGGGGAATCTATACATAAGGTACTGTTGGCTGTTACAGATCCCTTGAAGGGGGAATCTATACATAAGGTACTGTGGGCTGTTAAAGATCCCATGGAGGAAGAATCTATACATAAGGTACTCTGGGCTGTTACAGATCCCATGGAGGGGGAATCTATAATCTATATAAAAGGTACTGTGGGCTGTTAGAGATCCCATAGGGAGGGAATCTATATAAAAGGTACTGTGGGCTGTTAGAGATCCCATAGAGAGGGAATCTATATATAAGGTACTGTGGGCTGTTAGAGATCCCATAGAGAGGGAATCTATATATAAGGTACTGTGGGCTGTTAGAGATCCCATAGAGAGGGAATCTATATATAAGGTACTGTGGGCTGTTAGAGATCCCATAGAGAGGGAATCTATATATAAGGTACTCTGGGCTGTTACAGATCCCATAGAGAAGGAATCTATATAAAAGGTACTGTGGGCTGTTACAGATCCCATAGAGAAGGAATCTATATATAAGGTACTGTGGGCTGTTAGAGATCCCATAGAGAGGGAATCTATATATAAGGTACTCTGGGCTGTTACAGATCCCATAGCCTTTTACAGCCGTAGAAGCAGTGAGTTCATATTCTGGGGCTCAGCAGAGGAAGGCAGGGCCCAGTCCTCTCCTACTGCCCCTTTGTCCTTCCTGACCAAGTTGAACTCAGATAATGTGTGAACACTGGATCTGAAGTCCAATACCTGACGGCTTCTGCTGCAGAGCTCTGGACTGTAGGCTCACTGAATTCATAGTTCAAAATAAACTACCACAGTCTCAGCCCTTACATTGAGTCAAAATAGAACTATATGTGTAGGCTTACATGATGTACATGATGGTGGGAAAGAAAATGGGAACATGTGTCCAAACACAGTGAAAGGAAAATATAATCCAGAAAATGTCCCACTGTAAGTCTGATGCCGACACTGGTGAAAGTCAATATGGTGTGTAGTTTGTCTCACTGATAGGATGAAGGATGACATGTTGTGTAGTTTGTCTCACTGATAGGATGAAGGATGACATGTTGTGTAGTTTGTCTCACTGATAGGATGAAGGATATCGTGTGTAGTTGTTTCACTGATAGGATTAAGGATAATATGGTATGTATTTTCACAAACAGGTTAAAGGATGACATGGTGTGTAGTTTGTCCCACTGATAGGATTAAGGATGATATGATGTGTAATTTGTATCAGTGCTAGGATGAAAGATATGGTGTGTAGTTTTTCACTGATAGGATAAAGGATGATATGGCGTGTAGTCTGTCTCACTGATAGGATGAAGGATGACATGGTGTGTAGTTTGTCTCACTGGTAGTATAATAGTATAAAGGATGACATGTGAAGTTCATTACATTGATAGGATGAAGGATGGTGTGGTGTGTAGTTTGTCTTACTGATAGGATGAAGGATGATATGGTGTGTAGTTGTTTCACTGACAGGGTATAGGATGACATGGTCTTTTGTGAGAAACTGTAGTGAGTTTAAAGTGTAAGTCTGGACTTGTTTATTCCGAACTTCAAACAATTTGAAATACTTTTTGACAGTGACAATCAGTGGTCTCCCTCTCAACATAAGTGTAAATGTTGACACTAACAGCAGTACCAGTCTGTCTGATGACAGGCTTTTCAATGTAAGTGTGATGATATTTACCTGTAAGTTTCTGTTGTTTTCATCAGGTGTTAGCCCAGACGTCACATTTTTTGTGTAAAATTCAGGTGCTGGCCATGCATTTGATTGTTTTCATTTCTAGGCTGTATTTGTCAGAGGTTCTCAGGTAGTTTGTAACCCAGCATTGTCTGCCTCATGTAGGGAGTAAACCCAATAAGAAAATCTGATCTGGAGAGGGTTAGGTTCCAACACCAGTTTTGACTTGCCCAAGATACACCAACTGCTTGTATTGAGAAATGATGGATTGCCAATTACACAATGGATGGGAAAAGCGTCTGCAGAGACCCAGGCTTTGATACACATCTGACAGACTGGGGGATTCTGGTGAACAGTTCTGTGCGGCTCTTTGCAGTATAAAAGGACTTGAAGAAGAATAAAGAGAGGGGGTAGAATGCAGGGTCTGACTTGAAGCGCACACATGAACACTGAAACGACAACATGAAAGGGGAGAAGGAATGGACAGGCAAGTCAGGGAGGAGGAGAAAGTTAACTTATTCTCACAACACAGACCAGTGTTTAAATGATGGGCAAGATATGACCTTTCCTCATCCCTTTTTAATTATCTAATTTTATCTTTGATATTTTAAAAATAGTCTTAATCTTTTAAATAATGTTACTGTGTGACCTCTGCTGCTGCAGCCATTTGCTGTCTGTGACCTCTGACCTCATTCTCACATGACCATCATGTACCTCCAGAGTTCTAGTTCGGCATTAACATCTTCCTTGAATTGTGCATTATAATGGATATAGGGTAGATTGCCATGGCCTGACCAGTGTGTTGGTCAAGCATCTCCTCGGGTCTTTTTTTTTATGTGGATGTGGAAGATGTGGTATAGCATTTATCAATCAGTCTGCACGCTTTGAGTCCACCTTGAAACTGGAACTGGGCATTACCTGTTGTTTGAAATCCTCAATGAAAGTCGCTGTTGTTTTTCATGTGTGGAGTGCAACTTGGCATTGGCAGAGAATTTGGGTCATACTGTACTGTTGTGGTCATTAAGTTGACAGCCACGGGGGAAACAAATCTTTTGAAAAGGATCCTGTTAACATACTTTTAAAAATCATGAATGGTCTGAAATGTTGTTTTCGCCTTCAGGGCTGTCTGTTTAATTCTATTTTGACACTTGGTAGTTGTTCATCTTTGCAATGTCAAGTGATGTATTTTGGTAGAAACCATATGGTTGTACAAATTGGGGGAACAAGTGTTTTTGTGTTTTTTAAAGTCTGTTTTTGACCATTTTCTTTCTTCTTCTTTTTTCAGTCAGTTTTGGGTCTCCATTTTCTTTTTTCTTTATCTTTTCTTTGGCTTGAATTATTTGAGATAATCCAGATATTATTGCATTTGCCAACAGTTATTCTGCTTTTTGCTTTCATCTTATGTGCATTATTGATTACGCTTGGTTTGGTGTTCTTAAAATGTTTATTGCTTGTGTCACAAAGGCTTTAAACTTACTTTTTGAGTAATCCTTGGACCAAAATTTGGTTTTACACATGTACTGCATGATTTTATCTTTTTGATTTTGTTCCAGTGGTGATATGGAGAGCAATTCACTTTCAGTTGGAAATGATGAACACCTATTGTATAGAAAGCCCTGGGAGGAGAAAAACAAACAAAAAACAGTTGCCTTGCAAAGGATACTGACAAAGATGTCACTACCAGGGTGGCCAATGCATAAGGAGCCTCTGTCATGCTGGAGAACATCTGGTACTCCCAAAGAATCCACACAGCCACAAAAAATGACTCATCACGAGTATCAAATCAGTCCTGTTCCATGGCTCTGGGACATGTGAGTCAACCAAGACAACGCAGCAAAAGATACAGACATTCAACACCTGCCTGAGGCGGATTTTTTTACCATCTGGTTGGTCAGACAAAATCAGAAACGAGGAGCTGTGGCAAGTTTGACACAGGAGCCAGTCACCAAACTGTTCCAGAGGAAGAAGAGGGGCTGGATTGGACACACCCTGAGGAAGCCGACATCCAGCATCTGACCTGGAAACCCACATGGGAAAAGAAACAGGGAAACAGCTGGAGGCAAGACATTGAGGTGGAGCTGAAGAGACAGGGGACCAACATGACAGATGCATAAAAGACCGCCCAGAGTCAGGTCCAATGGAGAAGAGTGGTCAATGGCCTTTGCTTCTTTGGGGGCCAAGGACCTGAGTTGGAAAGATGAAAGGATATTGTGTTGCAAAGATGATGTTAACACTCGCTTTAAAACTGTTACACCCATTGTTTAAAATCTCCTGGAAAAAAAATTGTCTGAAGAAAGTATATTGCATTGCAATCAGGATGGCTTTTATGTTTAGTAAGGTGGTGGAGACATGTTTTGAAAAGTCCTGCCCTTTGTTTTTGATAACAATCATATCCTGGAACAATATATTTTATTTCCAGCACAAATGCACTGAGATGTTTTTTTGTTGTTTTTTTTCACAGGCACAAATAATAATTATAATTTGCATGTTTTGTGTTCTGTCTCGATCCTTCTAGAGCCATACACACAGTTGCTTTGTTTATGTGTATGCTTTGAAGGTGATGGATCTGCAGTTATTGTGCGCAGTGTTTGTATGAGAAATTTATAAGCCAGCTTGTGAATGAGTAGGTAAACGTCCAGTATTTTTAAAATGATTGGGGGAGGGGAGGGGGTGAAGGGAGAAGGATAAAAAGGTTAGTACAGGAGTTACCCTGTGGGTGATCCATTATGTGCCTTTCCCTCTTCACCCCCCCACCCCCCTGGCCCTCCCTTTTTTTCCCCCCCTATTGTTTCTCATTTTATGTTTTTAAATTCTGAATTTCATGATTGTTATTTTAAATAACATTGGTTTGGTAGGTTTTGTAATGTAAGATACCACCTTTTTGACTTGTTTGTTCACTAATGAGTGTGTGTGTCAGTGGTAAACTTTTACACTGATTTTCTCAGGAACAACTACTGATAGAAATTTACTAAGCAAGCGACAGATCTTGATAGACTGTATCTGTCCACCAACTTACTGAAGATGCTATGCATCAGCGGAAGGCATAAACCTTGAACAGTATGGGAATGATGTTTATGTTTATGAAGATGCCATGCATCAGTGAAAGTCATAAACCTTGAACATTTCAGGAATGGTGTTCCTATTTGATAATTGTTGTTTGAATTAAACAGAACAAATTTAGAAGTATTCCTGCAGCTTCCAAATGAATGAATCCTTACCTTCTGGAAATTCTGTGAATATTTTTCTATTGTGCTGTCAGTGTAATCTCAATCTAAGTGTAATCTCAATGTTGGTCTTAAGCAGTGGTGGGGAATGAATTATTTTCTGCTTTCATGTTATTGTAAACTGAATCTTTCAGTCTTAATGAGAATTAATATATTTTTCTGTTGTTCTGCAAGAGTAATCTCAGTAATAAGGTAAATAGCCTAAGGGAAATATATTTTTGTGTTGTCCTTTTTGTGTAATATCAGTATTAAGGGGAATAAATTATTTTTCTGTTGTCCTGTAAGAAATTTCAGGCAATTTGTTTTTCTGCTGTCCTGTTATTAATCTCAATTAATTTTGTGGGGTATAAATTTGTTGTCTTGGCAGTGTAAGTGTAATCTCAAACTAAATCTAAGTAAACAATCTAAGTAAACAATAAATTTTTCAGTTGCCCTTGTCGTAAGTTTTAGTCCATCTGTCTGCAGGGGAGGATAAAAATTCTCTGCAGAGACTGCAGCATATTCACTGCTGTCCCCTTTGTAAATAGCTGCTGTGTACGCGTGGAAACTGTCCATGTTGACAGCAGGTCCCTGTTGTACAGATATTGTCACATGGCATTCAGCATGCTGCTGGTTGCCCTTTGTTTGCACACTGCTTTCATTTGGTGTTAAGATCGTTATGAGGACTGCTTATATGCAGAAGAATTGATAGACTAGGCATTTATTCATTAAGTTTTGTATACACTTTGTTGTTGTTTCAAAGGTTGAACTGGTGGCCATAACAATTTTTTTTTATGAATTAACATTGTGATATTTTTTCAAAAAAATTAAAAACATCTCATGATTATCAGAATAATGTAATTAATTTTGAGGAGGAAAAAAAAACAAACAAACCCCAATATATATCAATTGCCATCATTGTATTTGCTTCTTTGATCTGGAAAGTTCTGAGTAGTGAGGAAAAGAATTAAAAGATTGTGTGCTTGTAACAATTTTACATGTTAATGTTGCAGTGGTTTGTGTGCGTTTGCGTAAGCATGTGTTTTGTCATGGTGTTGAAAAAATGTTTAGCCAGCATTAATTCACGTATGTATCCTTAGATAGAGACTGACCATTTTGTTTTTGGTTAGGAACTGGCATTCTCCAGGTGCAGTATGTTATGTTACATTCAGCTAGGATGGATTTGACATGAAAGGGCATTATTATTCAAATTGAAGTACAGGTTTGAAAAAAACAAAAAACACACATTTTAATTAGAATAAACCTGAAAAAAAAATCAGACTATTCTTTGTCTGTTCTGATATTTAATATGTTAAATTAAGTATTAGTAGTGAAATTGAAAGAGCACCTTGTCAAAATGATCCAGTCATTTATATTTGGTGGTGTGGAAATAGATAGAAAAAGGTTTGGGGTTTTTTAATTGTGCTTGTATTCGACTTTTACCATAGTGAAAGATTTTTTTTATTTAAATTTCTTTTTTTCTCTTTTTTTTATATAAATAATATTTTGAATCTTGTACACTGTATGGAGGATTACCGCAGTGGTGGTGTTGCAGCTTGAGTATAGACTATTTCAACATACATCAACTCAATAGTGATTTAAAGCTACGATTTTGTGTTCGGGATGATGGATTCTGTTGTACACTCTATTTGTCATTGTACATCAGTCATTTGAGTCTTTACTGGCCTCTGTGTTCATTGTACTTTCACAATCTTTGCTGTTTGTATGTGTCTGACATTGAGATGGTTAAGTGGTTTTTTTTTGTTTTGTTGTTTTTTAAAGAAGGAAATGATTTTTTAGAGGGAGGGGGTGTGTGTTTTTGTACAAAAAAGGAAAAAAATTTTCGTTTTTCTTTTTGCATGCCATTGTACAGAACTATGGAAGACTATCAGTCCCAAATGATGATGTAAAAAGTGGAAGAATGTTGTGCTTTTGTGTGTTACAGTGGATGCTGGTGGTTGTGGTAAGCTATGTTTGAGAAAAAGCCAGGGAGAAGTCTAAGTTTTTGCTTTTGTTGAACAGAGAAATACAGGGGGAAAAAATATACACCCGTCCCTGCTTAAAGTGCAGGTCTTAAAACCAAAACAAAGTAAAGTGAAAACTTTTTCTAAGCAGTGCCAAAACGGAAATATGTTTAATAGTATATAATACTCTCACCAATGTCTGATCTACTTTGAGTTACAAACTTGGACATTTCCTAACAAGAACAAATTCTTGTTGCACAGAAACCTATACAGAAAGCACTCAAACTCGATAAACTGGCAAATATCTGACTCAAACATTTGAAAATCGGATTTCCATAATGACCAGACGCATTTGCACCCATGACAATACTAGAGGAAAATACTGGAAAACTTGAGGATTTTAAGAGAAGAAAACAAAGAGGAAAGGAACACACAAAGACACACACACAGTGGGGAGAAAGCTACATGCTCCAAGTACACATATGTATGCACAAAAGGGGAAAAGGCACTCACACACCAAGGTAATCAACAATGAGAAAGAGAAATATGGAAATGAGGAAAGGAACACCACACACACACACACAGTGGGGAGAAAGCTACATGCTCCAAGTACACATATGTATGCACAAAAGGGGAAAAGGCACTCACACTCCAAGGGAATCAACAATGAGAAAGAGAAATATGGAAATGATACAATGAGGAAAGGAACACCACACACACACACACAAAAGAGGGAAGGAACGTACATGAAGGGGGAACACAGAAACACACTAGTGATGAAGGTACTAAAGAGAAACCATGAACCATTTGAGTCACCAAGAAAAACAACAAACACATACACACATACAAACAGGGAAGGAGCACACAAAACAAATGAATGATGTGAAAGGGAAATGATGGACCATTTGAGGGAAGCATTCCAAGTGTGACATGACCACTTAATCTTCCCATGCTAAGTGTTCAAATTATGCTTCAACTGACCACTTATGGGCTACATATAACTGTGACTAACTGAAAACTGCCTAAAGCTGTCACGACATATAGGCACAGCGGACTTCTTGGGACAAGGCATCCTGCCAAGCACACATGGTCATCGGCAAATGGAAGTCAGCCTACATGTATTCCAGCCAGAGATCAATGGTATGCACGATGTGCAGGGAAGAGGGACGGTCATCCCCGGAACTGGCCCAGCACTGGGTGTAGAGGTCAGCAAAGATGACTTCAAAAGGGTTGTCCTCATCCTCCGATGGCAGTCGGGGTCGGAGGTCATTGGACACCACCTGGTAGACGACTGCATGGGCAGGAACCCCTTCATACGGTCCCTGGCGAGTGCGCTAACCACCACACAAATTAATTTCTCAAATCTTTTGATTACATTGAAAGGAAAACTATGACACTGGATGACTCAGTCAGGTCAGTTGGAATATTCCAAAGTGTAAACATGGACAAAGTAAATTCAACAAGGAAAAGAAATTCTCTATCAATGTAATTCTCTGTGTGTGTGTGTGTGTGTGTGTGTATCACACTTTCTCATCACATTTTCACAACCTTCCACACATTTGAGACACTAGCTCAAAAGTCTCTCCCTTCTCTTGTAAACAATAATACTCAAATGAATATATTAATTCTCTGACAAAATGTCTTCAGTCACTGTGTGACAGGACATAACACAAAATTCCTCCTCTCTCCCTTCTCTCCCTGTAGAGCTTCAGTCAAAACGTAACACGATACCCATAGAATGCACTCACCATTTGCCACAGTGTGATGCCAAGCGAGTACACGTCACAGCACAAGGAGGGCTTCTGTCCCTTCAACAACTCCGGTGCTCTGTATGCCAAGGTTCCAACCAGCTCATTCTTCCAGGCACCTTCACAAAAGCAGAAACAATTAAAAACTCACTATCATCATCTCACACCTATACAATTGTTGCAATAATAAAATAGTCAGGAACCTACAGAACTGGCAATGATATAAATCATCATCAATGTCATCATTATTATATGAATTTCAGCTAGTTACCGAACTTGATCTTTGGTCCTGGTCTAGGTTGCATAAGCAATCTTAGCAGTTTGCTTAGCATTAGGAACATTCTTAATGCTTAACAAATAAGTGATCTTAGCAGTGTTCAGTTTGCACAGCATTATCAATTTTCCCAGGTCTGTAGAATTAGCATAGAACATGTTAAATTGAAGCAAACATAGTACTGCTAAGATCACTCATGCAACCCAGCTCTTTCTGGTTATCTAGCACATAAGACATGGTCATTGATCAGCTGGGTTTTACTTTGTACAATGCCAGCATAGACAAAGTGGGCCCCAGCACAGACCCTAGGGATCAGACACAGCATTGCAAACAATGACCATTCTGTGTTGTATCATCATTAGACAGAAAGCAGTTATAAACAGCTTTTTTTCCTCTTTCAATTATCTAAGATTTTATAATTCAAAGATTCTTTATCTTTTGTCCATTATTGTCCAACCAGCCACCCAGGAACATACCTGGGGCAAAAAACTAAATATGGATCTTGAAGAAACCATTAAAAACCAACCAACCAAAAACAGAAAATTAGGCAGAAGTACAGTCATATTCATACACACAGAGCTAGGACATGCCTCTGATACTGACCATTCCATCAAGTTTTCACCACAGGATTTACAGAAGTAACCAGAACTTTAACATCAATTATTATACAGAACAGAAAATTGCAAATGGGCACCTCGCATATAATAAGCAATAGATAAATAGATATACAAAAATAAAAAGTAAGAACACCCATTTTCATTAAGTTAAAAAATATATATATATATATATCTATAATTACATTCATGGCTTTCTTTAAAAAAAGAAGGAACAAAAAAACAGGTGAAGAGACCAGCAAGGCAGAAAACAAGAAACAGATGACAGAAAGAAAAGCAAAAAGCCACAAACAAAACAGGCAGAAAAGTTGGAATTTCTAACTAGAATCTAGTCGGTGAAGATATTCATCTTGAAAGAGCCCCCAACATCCCCACAGAGTTAAAGATCCTTTGCAGTGATCAAGCATCCGGTTGATTAAAAAACACAAACAACTCAACGTGCTCTCCCTGCAAACTAAAGAAAAGACCAATGTTGTGGGAGCATAAAGTAAACAGTGATAGAAGAAAGGGCTACAGAGGAATCTAAAGGTGGATCGAAGGGTGGAGATTTTTACGATCTCCCAGGTCAACGTATGTGCAAACCTGCTAGTGCCTGAACCCCCTTCGTGTGTATATGCAAGCAGAAGATCAAATACACACGTTTAAGATCCTGTAATCCATGTCAGCGTTCGGTGGGTTATGGAAACAAGAACATACCCAGCATGCACACCCCTGAAAACGGAGTATGGCTGCCTACATGGCGGGGTAAAAACAGTCATACACATAAAAGCCCACTCGTGTGCCTACGAGTGAACGTGGGAGTTGCAGCCCATGAACGCAGAAGAAGAAGAAAAAGAAGATAGGTGGATCATCACTTTAGAAATCCAACTCTCAGAAACAAGCAACCACTTAAATCGCAGCCCACACGGGAGTTTAAACTGCATGTTAGTATATGTAACACTGACACCCATGCATGGGACAGAATGAGTTAACTCTCTCCATACGAACAGCGAAAGAGACGACGTTAACAGCGTTTCACCCCAATTACCACCATCAAAATATTGCAAGCGGAAGGCTCTTATACTGAAGAGGTGAATGTTGACAGAGAATACCACAATTCTGACGACGGAAGCTAAAGGTTGGGTCATTGAGACACCCACTGGACATCCGAGGGGTCTGTGTAGAGGAGGAGAGGACTGGCCGTACTGAGTGAGTTAAGAGTCCAACCAACAACCCTCCCATGACACCCCCACCCCCCTCCTTTTATTCAAATTCTTTTTACATGAACCAAATGCAGCAGATCACATTTCAACTGTGCAAATATTTGAAGTAAATATGTCCCTTTAAGGTCTCTCCACTCTTCCACTGATCACAGAATTTTTTTTTTAAGTTCCCAAATTCAAAAGAGAATTATGGTGGGGGAGTTTTTACCTCTTCAGGTGTCATTCATTCATTCATTTTGCCCATCGCTCCTGGTGGAGCATAGGCCATCGACGACCCCTCGCCGTCGCACTCTGTTCTGGGCTGTTCTGGCCATTCCAGTCCAGTTGGTCCCTTGCTGCTTCAGCTCTGCCTCGGTGTCTCGCCTCCAGCTGTTGCGAGGCCGGCCTCTCTTCCTCTTTCCCTGTGGGTTCCAGATCAGGGCTTGGCGTGTGATGCTGGACAGTGGCTTCCTGAGGGTGTGTCTGATCCAGCCCCACTTCCTTCGCAGTATCTGCCTGGCCACTGGTTCCTGTCCCGCTCGCTCCCACAGATCTTCGTTTCGGATCTTCTTCTGCCATCGGATCTTGTAGATGCGCCTCAGACAGGTGTGGAAGAATGTCTGAATCTTCTGCTGCATTGTCTGTGTTGTCCACCATGTCTCGCATCCGTAGAGCAGAATTGACTTCACATTGGAGTTGAAGATGCGGAGTTTGGTTTTCATACTGATTGCTCCAAATGCCCAGATGTTCTTGAGCATGATGAAAGCCGTTCTTGCCTTGCCGATTCTGGCTGTGACGTCTCGGTCCGTGCCTCCCTGTCGGTCAACCACGCTTCCCAAGTAGACGAAAGACTCCACCTCCCTGATCGGCTCTCAACCAACTGTGACTGGTGTGTTGGCAGATGTAAATACCTGAAATAACTGGGGGGGTTTCCCAGTCTGTCACAGCCTCTCACTACTCTAAAAACAAATCTAAAGACATTCCTTTTCAAGTAGTCTATGCATAACTTAGGCACCCCTTTCCATATTTTTATTCCATGGACCCAAACTTTTCTTTGATATGTATGAGTGCGATATGTATGAGTGCGTGTGAGCATGCATACATGTCAGACTGATATGCTACTGTAAAGTGCAATAAGAGAATGGAACACACTGTATCATATTGTTGCAATTACTATCATCATTATTTGTATCTGTCCAGGTGTTTTCTTTGAGTTTCTTTTTTCTTTTCTTTCTTCTTCCTTTTGTAAGTTACTGCGTATATGTGTGTATCAGTTTAATGTTTATTGTAAAGCATTTTGAACTCCCTTTAGATGAGGAAAGCGCTAAAAAAGTATCCATTATTCATTATTATCATTATCATTATTAACACACTAACCTGGCGCTGGACTCAACCCCTCTGCCACCACCTCCTGCCCCCCTCTCTCCCTCCCCGGCACCAGCTGATGACAGCATCCAAAGTCAGTGATGCGGAGTTGCAGTTCATTGGTGACCAGACAATTGGCGGGCTTCAGGTCCAGGTGCATCAGGCCGAAGGAGTGCAGGTAATGCAGGCCCCGCGCCATCTGTAACGCCAGACTATAGGTACACATTGAAAACACCTGATGCAGTACATTAGGCTAGACTGTACAGATGCACACTAAAATACCTGATAAGGTACAGTACATCAGCCAAGACTGTATAGGTACACACTAAAAACACCTGATGCAGTACATTGGGCTAGATTGTACAGATGCACACTAAAAATACTAATAAGGTACAGTACATCAGCCAAGACTGCATAGGTACACACTGAAAACACCTGATGCAGTACATTAGGCTAGACTGTACAGATGCACACTAAAAATACTAATAAGGTACAGTACATCAGCCAAGACTGCATAGGTACACAGTGAAAACACCCGATATTACACAGTGCATCAGACTGTGTAGGTACACACTAAAAACACCTGATGCTGTACAGTACATCAGCCCAGACTTACAGGTGCACACTGAAAACACTGATAAGGTATAGTACATCAGCCCAGACTGTGTAGGTACACACTAAAAACACCTGATACTGTACAGTACATCAGCACAGACTTACAGGTACACACTGAAAACACCTGATACAGTACATTACACCCTACCAGACCAACCAGGTACACTCTTTAAAATGAAACAAGTTCCCACAAATGTGACTAAACAAATTTCCATATTTTTCAATATTTTTTTTCAAACCAAATAAAGTAAAATAAAATAAAATAAAAACAATGTCTGCAACACCACTGATGAAGGGGAATGGGAAGTTCATATTTCATAACCTGTTTGTTCAAGAGTATTCAACCGAGTTGAATTTTTAAAAATAGCTTATAAACTCTTTGTTGAAAGGTACTGGTCAATGGTTTATGAAAATTCCAAGACTTTTCCAAACCTTGACCATTAACTTTCTACCCATTATATACCTTTCTAAAAGTTTCTGAAAACCTTTAAAACTTTTTTTTTTAATATCTGAAAAGGGCTAAATGTATCCACATTTCAAGAGAGCTAACTTATAAGTATAGCACAGCAAAGGCACAGACAGTATTGCAATGTACTAATGCACAACAAAAAAGTTAAAAGTTAAAGGTACCATTGCAGTTTAAGGCAACTGAGCCAGTGAATTCCTGTCTCAAGGGTTTGGCACAGTGAAGTGGGTGAAAACCTCTTCTTCCACCATTTTAACCATCCCCAACTGAAGTCAGATGTCCATTTATACCTGGGTAAAGTGAGGGAAACTGGAGAAAAGTGTCTTTCACAAAAATACACCACACCATGCCAAAACAGAATGAACCCTCCCTGTCATGACAAAGCACGGCACAAACACGCACTCAAACAATACTACATGCATGACATTAGCACTGTAGCAGTGTTGTCAACACAGTACAGCACATCACTGCACAACACGTAAACAGTCACACACACCATGTCTATCTTATCTTCACCTCAGTCGTGTCATATTGAGTCTGTCTATATTGTCCATATGTCTGTCTGTGTTGGCATTTGTGTAGTAGCTGTCGTTTGCAATCTGTTTTTTTGTTTTTTTTTTCAACTCAAAGTTATATGAGGGGAGGGGGAGGGGAGGGGGGGTGTGAAGTAGAGATGAGATAGGGAAGGGAGATGGGGGAAGGGAGAGGGGGAATAGTGTAATGGTGTGCGCTTGGCATGTCTTGTGAGTTGTGTATGTGTATGAATGCCTCTGTGTGAGAGAGAGTGTTGTGTGTGTGTGTGTGTGTGTGTGTGTGTGTGTGTGTGTGTGTGTGTGTGTGTGTGTGAGAGAGAGAGAGAGTGTGTGTGTGTGTACATGCATGACTGAAGCCAAACTAAACGACACAGGTAACAAATGACAAGCACCAAAAGGCTGGCGTCAGCTGGCTCATTGCAGGTAGACAAATGACTGTGTTTACAAAAACGCTGAGAGCTATAGGTGCTATGTAATATATATGTATCCATATCAATCGATCTATCATGCAGTCCAGTTGTCTATCTACACCTTAATTGTGTGGTGCAGTCCAATATTCTATCTGTACTTCAGTTATGTGGTGCAGTCATGTTGTCTGTCTGTTCTTCAGTTGTGTGGTGCAGTCCAGCTGTCTGTACCTCAGTCATGTGGTGCAGTCCAGCTGTCTGTCTGTACCTCAGTCATGTGGTGCAGTCCAGCTGTCTGTCTGTACCTCAGTCATGTGGCGCAGTCCAGCTGTCTGTACCTCAGTCATGTGGTGCAGTCCAGCTGTCTGTCTGTACCTCAGTCATGTGGCGCAGTCCAGCTGTCTGTACCTCAGTCATGTGGTGCAGTCCAGCTGTCTGTACCTCAGTCGTGTGGCGCAGTCCAGCTGTCTGTACCTCAGTCGTGTGGCGCAGTCCAGCTGTCTGTCTGTACCTCAGTCGTGTGGTGCAGTCCAGCTGTCTGTACTTCAGTCGTGTGGCACAGTCCAGCTGTCTGTACCTCAGTCGTGTGGCACAGTCCAGCTGTCTGTACCTCAGTCGTGTGGTGCAGTCCAGCTGTCTGTACCTCAGTCGTGTGGTGCAGTCCAGCTGTCTGTCTGTACCTCAGTCGTGTGGCACAGTCCAGCTGTCTGTACCTCAGTCGTGTGGTGCAGTCCAGCTGTCTGTCTGTACCTCAGTCGTGTGGCACAGTCCAGCTGTCTGTACCTCAGTCATGTGGTGCAGTCCAGCTGTCTGTACCTCAGTCGTGTGGTGCAGTCCAGCTGTCTGTCTGTA
Source organism: Babylonia areolata (assembly GCF_041734735.1). Lineage (NCBI taxonomy): Eukaryota > Metazoa > Mollusca > Gastropoda > Neogastropoda > Buccinidae > Babylonia > Babylonia areolata. Next base: position 60,104,812 of record NC_134878.1, on the reverse strand, counting down.
CTTCAGTCATGTGGTGCAGTCCAGCTGTCTGTACCTCAGTCGTGTGGTGCAGTCCAGCTGTCTGTACTTCAGTCATGTGGTGCAGTCCAGCTGTCTGTACCTCAGTTGTGTGGCACAGTCCAGCTGTCTGTACCTCAGTCGTGTGGCACAGTCCAGCTGTCTGTACCTCAGTCGTGTGGTGCAGTCCAGCTGTCTGTACCTCAGTCGTGTGGCACAGTCCAGCTGTCTGTCTGTACCTCAGTCGTGTGGCACAGTCCAGCTGTCTGTACCTCAGTCGTGTGGCACAGTCCAGCTGTCTGTACTTCAGTCGTGTGGTGCAGTCCAGCTGTCTGTCTGTACCTCAGTCGTGTGGTGCAGTCCAGCTGTCTGTACTTCAGTCATGTGGTGCAGTCCAGCTGTCTGTCTGTACCTCAGTCGTGTGGCACAGTCCAGCTGTCTGTACCTCAGTCGTGTGGTGCAGTCCAGCTGTCTGTACCTCAGTTGTGTGGTGCAGTCCAGCTGTCTGTACCTCAGTCGTGTGGCACAGTCCAGCTGTCTGTACCTCAGTCATGTGGTGCAGTCCAGCTGTCTGTCTGTACCTCAGTCATGTGGCGCAGTCCAGCTGTCTGTACCTCAGTCGTGTGGCACAGTCCAGCTGTCTGTCTGTACCTCAGTCGTGTGGTGCAGTCCAGCTGTCTGTACTTCAGTCATGTGGCGCAGTCCAGCTGTCTGTACTTCAGTCATGTGGCGCAGTCCAGCTGTCTGTACCTCAGTCATGTGGTGCAGTCCAGCTGTCTGTACTTCAGTCGTGTGGTGCAGTCCAGCTGTCTGTCTGTACCTCAGTCGTGTGGCACAGTCCAGCTGTCTGTCTGTACCTCAGTCGTGTGGTGCTGTCCAGCTGTCTGTACCTCAGTCATGTGGTGCAGTCCAGTTGTCTGTCTGTCTGTACCTCAGTCATGTGGCGCAGTCCAGCTGTCTGTACTTCAGTCATGTGGTGCAGTCCAGCTGTCTGTACTTCAGTCATGTGGTGCAGTCCAGCTGTCTGTACTTCAGTCATGTGGTGCAGTCCAGCTGTCTGTACTTCAGTCATGTGGTGCAGTCCAGCTGTCTGTCTGTACTTCAGTCATGTGGTGCAGTCCAGCTGTCTGTACCTCAGTCGTGTGGCACAGTCCAGCTGTCTGTACCTCAGTCGTGTGGTGCAGTCCAGCTGTCTGTCTGTACCTCAGTCGTGTGGTGCAGTCCACCTGTCTGTACCTCAGTCGTGTGGTGCAGTCCAGCTGTCTGTACCTCAGTCGTGTGGTGCAGTCCAGCTGTCTGTACCTCAGTCATGTGGTGCAGTCCAGCTGTCTGTCTGTACTTCAGTCATGTGGCGCAGTCCAGCTGTCTGTACCTCAGTCATGTGGTGCAGTCCAGCTGTCTGTCTGTACCTCAGTCATGTGGTGCAGTCCAGCTGTCTGTACCTCAGTCATGTGGTGCAGTCCAGCTGTCTGTCTGTACCTCAGTCATGTGGTGCAGTCCAGCTGTCTGTACCTCAGTCATGTGGTGCAGTCCAGCTGTCTGTACCTCAGTCATGTGGTGCAGTCCAGCTGTCTGTCTGTACCTCAGTCGTGTGGTGCAGTCCAGCTGTCTGTCTGTACTTCAGTCATGTGGTGCAGTCCAGCTGTCTGTACCTCAGTCATGTGGTGCAGTCCAGCTGTCTGTCTGTACCTCAGTCATGTGGTGCAGTCCAGCTGTCTGTCTGTACCTCAGTCGTGTGGTGCAGTCCAGCTGTCTGTACTTCAGTCATGTGGTGCAGTCCAGCTGTCTGTCTGTACTTCAGTCATGTGGCGCAGTCCAGCTGTCTGTACCTAAGTCATGTGGTGCAGTCCAGCTGTCTGTCTGTACTTCAGTCATGTGGCGCAGTCCAGCTGTCTGTACCTAAGTCATGTGGTGCAGTCCAGCTGTCTGTACCTCAGTCGTGTGGTGCAGTCCAGCTGTCTGTACCTCAGTCATGTGGTGCAGTCCAGCTGTCTGTCTGTACCTCAGTCGTGTGGTGCAGTCCAGCTGTCTGTACCTCAGTTGTGTGGTGCAGTCCAGCTGTCTGTACCTCAGTCATGTGGTGCAGTCCAGCTGTCTGTCTGTACTTCAGTCATGTGGTGCAGTCCAGCTGTCTGTACCTCAGTCATGTGGTGCAGTCCAGCTGTCTGTCTGTACCTCAGTCGTGTGGTGCAGTCCAGCTGTCTGTACCTCAGTCATGTGGTGCAGTCCAGCTGTCTGTCTGTACTTCAGTCATGTGGTGCAGTCCAGCTGTCTGTACCTCAGTCATGTGGTGCAGTCCAGCTGTCTGTCTGTACCTCAGTCGTGTGGTGCAGTCCAGCTGTCTGTACCTCAGTCATGTGGTGCAGTCCAGCTGTCTGTACCTCAGTTGTGTGGTGCAGTCCAGCTGTCTGTGTGTCTGTACCTCAGTCATGTGGTGCAGTCCAGCTGTCTGTACCTCAGTCATGTGGTGCAGTCCAGCTGTGTGTACTTCAGTCATGTGGTGCAGTCCAGCTGTCTGTACCTCAGTCGTGTGGTGCAGTCCAGCTGTCTGTCTGTACTTCAGTCATGTGGCGCAGTCCAGCTGTCTGTACCTCAGTCATGTGGTGCAGTCCAGCTGTGTGTACTTCAGTCATGTGGTGCAGTCCAGCTGTCTGTACCTCAGTCATGTGGTGCAGTCCAGCTGTCTGTACTTCAGTCATGTGGCGCAGTCCAGCTGTCTGTACCTCAGTGGTGTGGTGCAGTCCAGCTGTCTGTCTGTACCTCAGTCGTGTGGTGCAGTCCAGCTGTCTGTACCTCAGTCGTGTGGTGCAGTCCAGCTGTCTGTCTGTACCTCAGTCATGTGGTGCAGTCCAGCTGTCTGTCTGTACCTCAGTCGTGTGGTGCAGTCCAGCTGTCTGTCTGTACCTCAGTCATGTGGTGCAGTCCAGCTGTGTGTCTGTACCTCAGTCATGTGGTGCAGTCCAGCTGTGTGTCTGTACCTCAGTCATGTGGTGCAGTCCAGCTGTCTGTACCTCAGTCATGTGGTGCAGTCCAGCTGTCTGTCTGTCTGTACCTCAGTCATGTGGCACAGTCCAGCTGTCTGTACCTCAGTCGTGTGGTGCAAAAGGAGGAAGGTGGCAGCATGGTCGATGCTCAGCTGCCAATACAGAGAGTCCCTGAGTTTGAGGGTTAGAATCCCGCTCTCACCCTTTCTCAAATTTTTTTTTTTTTTTTTTTTTTTTTTTGCTGCCCCATCATCTACGCCGTTTCAGTGGCATTACTCCCACACCGCTCATTTAGATTCCCCCATACACGGCCACACCCGGGTTCGTCCGTTGCAGTTCCAGTGTCGGCAGTCCACAGGGAACCATCAATGTTTGGTCGCCTGGAGGCCACACATCAGAGGAGACCCTGCACTGCTGCTGAGTCACTTCGGTGGTGCTCAGTGGTGCCTGTTCTGTTTTAACGTACTTAGGACACCACCTACTAAGCCCCCTACTAACGACAATAATGGCTTAGTCGCGGAGCCAGACTGAGTGAGCGTCTCTCCCAGAGTGGAGACCGCCACCACGTCCCTCAAACAACAGCCGCCCATGAATCTGCCGACACTGACGACATTGACAGGACTCACCCCAAGCACGGAAGTGGAGGGGTATCGAAACTGAGGTCACCATGCCTTTCTCACAAGTTTGACTGGAAAATGAAATTGAGCATCTAGTTTTTCGGATGAGACGATAAACTGAGGTACTTGGCACATTGAAAAAGAACCCATTGCAACGAAAGTGTTGTCCGTCCATCCGTATGTCTGTCTGTGTTAGCATTTGTGTAGTAGTTGTGGTCTGCAATCTGTTTTTTTCAACTCAAAGTTACACGAGGGGAGGGTACTTGGCACATTGAAAAAGAACCCATTGCAACGAAAGTGTTGTCCTCTGGAAAAAAATATGTAAAAAGAAATCCACTCCAATAGGAACCCAAATATACAAGCATGCACTCAAGGCCTGACAAGTGCGTTGGGTTATGCTGCTGTCAGGCATCTGCCTAGCAGATGTGGTGTGGCGTATATGGATTTGTCCAAACGCAGTAACACCTACCCTGTATTTCAGTCATGTCGTGCAGTCATGTTGTCTGTCTGTATCTCAGTTGTGTGGTGCAGTCCAGCTGTCTGTCTGTCTGTACCTCAGTCGTGTGGTGCAGTCCAGTTCCTGCCGGTGGTCATTGAGGAGGGACTGCAGTGTGTTGGGCCCCACATAGTCCATGAAGATCCAGGCCCCGTCCTCAAAGCCATGCAGGGTTGTGGCGCCCAGAATGCTGACCACATTGCTATGCTTCAGGCCTGTCCTGCAAGTATCAGACATGTATGCAAGACAGATAAGCCATTAAACTTCATTGTACAAACCTGCTAGTATCAGACACATGCAACACTGATAATTAACTTCATCCTTCAAGCCATTAAACTTCATTGTTCAAACCTGCTAGTATCAGACACATGCAACACTGATAATTAACTTCATCCTTCAAGCCATTAAACTTCATTGTACAAACCTGCTAGCATCAGACATGTTCAACACTGATAATTAACTTCATCCTTCAAGCCTGCAAGTATCAGATGTGTGTGCAACATAGATGAACCATTAAACTTCTTTGTTCAAGCCTGCAAGTATCAGATACGTGTGCAACACAGATAAGCCATAATCTCATTGTTCAAGCCCCACATCTCTTCGTTTTTGATTTTGGAATCGGGTGAGATTCAGTTTGGAGGTGTCAAAGTGTTCACACTGATCCATAAACGCTACACCACATCTGCTGGGAAAAGAAAAAAAGGGAGTTGATACTTTATCTTTGCATAAACCCAATGTGCCGGTCAGGCCTGGAGAGTTTACTCCAGCCTGGACTGATCCATATGCACTTCACCCACATCTGCTTTAAAAAAATTGATAAATTTTAAAAAAAGGAAAAAAAAGGAACAACTGCCAGACATACGCATATACCCAACAACACTGGGTAGGCCAATCTAGATTTGTATAAATATTTAACATAAAATATTACACAACAAAAATGTGTCAACACATCAAAATATTGTAAAATTAAAGATATATTGAAGGCAAAAGTTCAAGTGAACAGTTATGCAAGAACAGGAATGTCAAGAATGCCCAGCAACTGATTAACAATATCAATATCAACAGCAAACTTGCATTTTAAAGACTGAATTTATAATAAATCTAAATATTCTATTTGCTTTAAAATTTTTACCTATGTAAATTTGTCCTCATTAATCCACACTTTTGTTCATTTGTTACCATCTGCATGTTATGATAAAACTTGCACGTAAAAAGGCTTGGTAATAATATTCTTTAAAAGTAATAAATAAAGGTCAGATAAACACAAAAAGCAAACACACAGCAAAAATATCAGCTCTGGGAAAACCTCCTCTGACACCCTTCCACCTTCGTATATGAACTGCTTTTCATGCAATCAAAGTTAATGTGGCATAAATATCCAAGCTTTTTTTTTATTTTGACATTTTAGGGTTTGATATTGGCTATAGAAGCTGAATGTTTTTGAAGGAAAGAAGCATACAAAGGGCGGGAAAAAGTTTGGGTAAGGGGACTGAAAGGAAATCTTTTCCAGCTTAACATTTTCCAAATGAAACTTCTATTGCAAAGAGAAGGTAAAAAACCTCTTCCTACACCCTTCCACCTTCGTATTTGAAATGCTTTCCTGAAAATTCCTTCCCATAAAAGTTGAACTAAGAATATAGCGTAAACATTTAAGTTTTTATTTTGACATTTTAGGGCTTGATATTGGCTATAGATGCTGAATGTCTTTGAAGAAAAGCATGTGAGGGGAAAACGTTTGGGGGTGGGGGACAGAAAGGAAATCTTTTCAAACTTTACACTTTGCAAACAGAAAAAAAGGAGAAATTCAAACTTATGAAATTTCTATTGCAAAGAGAGGGAGAGAGAGAGAGAAAAAAAACCACACCAAAAAACATAGATTATGAATAAAACTTCACTAAGCTTTCAGAAAACAGAATTACACATGCAATGAAGATGTGTTGAGACATGCTACTCGATCGTGACTCACTGAAAAACATACAAACTACAAAAGGAAGCCAAAATCTCCACGCGGAGCTGGTCAGTTAACTCAATTCCAAAAACACGATAAAATTGAGAATGATGCTGCATGCAACACTGAGGGAACTGAATATCCTTTCGCAGCCTTTCTTTCCTGAATTAGTCTTAATTACAGCATTTAAAAAATACATAAACATATCGAGGGTAATATTATTTAGAATGCCAGCTCCCCCCAAAGCGCATATAATTTGAAAGTTGAATGAAACCAACTCGCAGCGTTATCAGTCAGTCGGCACCAAATGGTGAACTTGGGGTCAAACTGGTACCGGACTGAGGAGCGGAAGGTAAGAAAAATATATGTTCCTCCAAACACTGAAAACAACTGGTTCATTGGGTTCCTATAATTAGCATAATAATTTCTGGGGCATATTCAAACGAAAATGTTCGTGCGTTCTGCAATGTAGGCATCTGAGAAATAACATGTATCATGTAACCCATCCATATAGAAAGAGTTAGGCTCATTAAAACGATGGGAAATGACCCAAACCATGAACACGAAAACTGCAATTTAAAATAGCGAACTAAGAAAGGAAAATATCTCGTTACCTGAACGCCAGAAGCTCGTTGCTGTACGACTGTCGCACGGCCCTTGGGTTGGCGCACCGTTTGTGGTAGGTCTTCACCGCCACGGTCCGTCCCCGAATGCTGGCTACGTACACTGACCCGAACCCTCCTGTGCCGAGAAGACTACCCAGGATCACCTCATCCCGATGGACTCGTCCACAGCGAACAGGTGTTCCCAGTCTGGAGATGGGCGAGCCTATGTAGCGGCCGTGGGAGGATGGGCTGTACTGAAGGAGGGTGTCACTGACCATGATGATTATGATGGATGGTCGTCAGACTGCGGTGTTTATTGTTGTTCCCTTGAACACACACACACACACACGCCTTGTCAGTTGTGGATTCCCTGACAGGGATGACTCGAGAAGAGGGGTATGGAAAGAAGTCACGTTGTTTCACAATGATTTTAAGATGGAGTGACGGAATAAGTCGTGTGATCAGATTGACCAGTCACTGAGAGAAGAGAGTTTAGTTTAGTATCACCACAGTCAACAATGAAGGGGTGGGGAGAGCAGCCTGAATTTCACACAGAGAAGTCTGCTGTGATAAAAAGAAAGACAAATACAAATTACAGTCAACTCAGTTCGAACGCAGTATTATATAAATGGCACAAAGACGACCAGGTGCACGCCGTGGGTGAGAAATTAATTACATTTCCACATAAAATACGGCCGGCTGCTGTTGTGTAAATACGTGCGTGCGTCAGTGTGTGTGTGTGTGTGTGTGTGTGTGTGTGTGTGTGTGTGTGTGTGTGTGTGTGTGTGTGTGTGTACTTGTAAATGGGTGGCTGATTTAGGTGATGCTGGGGGAATCCTGGCACAACTGAATGCTCGATTTTTGACTGGGAAGTAAAAGAAAGAAAAAACTTAAAAAAATCAAACACACACAAACAGATAATCTGGTCACCAGCCTGTTTTTCTGTGCGGCTCACTAGTGACTCTTCATCGTGTCATGGGAAGAGATGAAGAAGAAGCTGAAAATGTGATAATGTACCACAATGGAGACTCGTTTGCCGGTGCTATGGAACGAGGAAATAGGGGGAAGAAGGGAAATCATACTAATGTAGAAGGTACACGGTGGAAGCGCTGGCACCATGGCTCTTCCTCATAGAGCTGGAGTTACATGACCGATAACATGAGCAGAACCGTTTCCTTTGCGTTATCAAGGGCGTTCCTAATTCCACGCAAAATCCATATAGTCACCCAGGAACATCATGTTAAGACGGTTGCGGTGGTCGAACAGTATACCTTAGACTGCTGGATGCTCACCCGAGTTCCTGAGTTCGATGCCCGGCTCGGCGCAAGTGGTGGGTGAGGGGTAGAGATTCTTCCGATCATACAAGTCAACATATATGTGTATAACTGCTTGTGCCTGAATCCACTTCATTGTACGCATGCAGAAGATCAAATACGCACGTTCAAGATCCTGTAATGCAGGTCAGTGTTCGGTGGGTTATGGAAACACGAAAATACCCAGCATGTGCATCCGTCAACCACGACCGAGTCATCAGCAAGTTGATTTTGGTCGTGTGATGGAAAGAAGAAGAAAGAAGAAGTATTGTCAGAATCGCTGCAAATCTTCGCTTATGTAACCCAGCCCGAGGTTTCGCAAACATGGCTCAGTGGGTTTCATGTATCGAGCTCATTCAGCCCAGTGGTTTCACGAGCACTGAGTCTTTGCAGCGCTACGCTGATTCCATTCACTGAAGCAAACGGCAAACTATTGAGCTGTCAAGATCGTTCATGCAGCCCGGGAAACACTGCCCTTTTCTATCATCCTAGCTCCTCCTTTTTCAAACTTAAAAAAAGAAAAGAAAATCTAATACCGCTTAAAAAAACAAAGAAACAACCGTGAACAAAAATAACCACACAAAAAACAAAACAAAAACAAAACAACAACAACAAAACAACAAAAAAACCAAAAAAAACAACCAACCTTGTGACTGTAACTGCGCACACGTAGTTACATGTGTACATTTTGTTTTATAGGCGCACGCACGTGTGTGTGTGTGTGTGTGTGGGTGAAGTCATTGAGGCGTCGCACTGAACAGTTCACCAGATTCCCCAGGTATGTCGGTTTTGTGTCAAAGCCTAAGCCTTGATCTCTGCAAACGATCTTCCAGTCCATTCTGCAATGTTGTCCGTTTTTTTTCCCGTTTGTTTGTTATTTTTTTTCCTCTTCGTTTCCCTCCCTGCTCCACAGTTCCTCTGAGGATTCCTCCACCCCCCGCGCCATCATATCTTGTTACGTGGCCACATCAACGTGGTTTTCTTTTCTGAACTAAGTACATAATATCTTCATAAATCATGCTCCAATGTGCTGCATGCACTTGTTCAATGATGATATGATCAGTGATATACTTAATAAACACCTTATACTACTGACTACTAATAATTATGCATTTATGATCATGTTGACGATGACCATGACTGACAATGGTAACTGACTCACCTAGTTGTATTTTGGTCCACGGACAGGACAGCAAACTGTTTTCTTTTGAATATGTGTATTCTGAACTTGTTGAAAACGGTTTGATTTCCACAAACAGGTTCTGCTGCAGCAATGAACTCAACTCAGACTCTCTGTCACGTGCACTCTTTCGTTGTTCGTACTTGGCAGTTTGTTTTTGTTTTTGTTTAAAAAAAATTCAAAAAAATTCGATGGCTTGTCCAACTCTTGCTGTTATTTTTACAGTGTGTTACTTTCGGTGAAAATGTTAACATTCCTTTCTTCTTTCAGTCTACCGCTTCAACATGTTGTGGGGAGATGGAGCAGGCGATCTACGGCAAGACCTTCTTCTTCTTCTTCTGCGTTCACTCGTATGTGCACAAGTGAGCTTTTACGTGTATGACCGTTTTTACCCCGCCATGTAGGCAGCCATACTCCGTTTTCGGGGGTGTGCATGCTGGGTATGTTCTTGTTTCCATAACCCACCGAACGCTGACATGGATTTCAGGATCTTTAACGTGCGTATTTGATCTTCTGCTTGCATATACACACGAAGGGGGTTCAGGCACTAGCAGGTCTGCACATATGTTGACCTGGGAGATCGTAAAAATCTCCACCCTTTACCCACCAGGCGCCGTCACCGTGATTCGAACCCGGGACCCTCAGATTGACAGTCCAACGCTTTAACCACTCGGCTATTGCGCCCGTCAATGCGGCAAGACCGAGTTGCGTCATGTCATGCTGTGGACGTGAAGCGTATCTGGAACTTCACAATACGCCGCCGGCATGTATGTCAGGTTTTTCAGCCGAGCGCTCCACACACCTTTTATGTTTGGCCTTGCAAAAACCATACTTTTTTCTGACGTTCCAGCATTCTGAATTTTTGATATGTGAAAGGACAATGTTTGTTGAATGCAAAACACTTGGAATTCTTTTTAATCGATTTTTTTTTCTTCTAAGTTTGGCCATAATATTTATATGGTCAAAATCTGATCAGACTAATGGTCTTCCTCTAACTGGCTCTTTTGTAGGCTTAAAGGGCTGGCTTATTGACTGGCGTTCATGTAAGGTGACCAAACCACTTTATGCTTTGGTCCGCTATGAAGCCTACTGGTGAATAGTTTTCTTTAAAAGTCGATTAATCCGTACACATCCTTATAATGCCACCAGACGCATAAGCATTTCCATGAATAGCCCTTCGCTGGACACCGGAGTGCGAAGAAGAGCAAATAAGACCTTAGCACAGTACAGGTAAAAAGAGCTACGACAACACAATGTGGTTCGTCCGTCGGGATCGACGAGGACCATCTAGTCATCCTGGGGGTGGGTGGGTTGGGCTCTGTGGGTGCGCAGATGACTGGTCAGGCCAATCCGCGCCCGGAAGGTTCTGACGCAGTGTGGACAGGGGATGGTGGCGGCTGTCGGGGACTTGCTGGCACTGCTTTTCCTGGCCTGTCTGCGTTGCTCTGCTGCAGCGATTCTGTTGGCCTCACGGGATTTGGCGCCTTTGTGGACAGCTGAACGCCACTTTGGTCTGTCCATTGCATTCAGCTCCCATGTGTCGTGGCTGATGTTGAAGGCCTTCAAAGAAACTTTCAGAGTGTCTCAGTGAAGCGCTTCTTTTGGCCTCCATGGGAGCGCTTGCCATTTTGGAGTTCGCCGTACAGCAGTTTCTTGGGGAGCCGGTGGTCTGGCATGCGAACTACATGGCCTGCCCAGCGCAGCTGGTGTAGATGCTGGGCAAGTTTGCACGAGTGAGCACCTCTGTGTCAGGGATCTTCTCTTGCCACTTTATGCCGAGAAGTTTTCTGAGGCTGGTGGTGTGGAAGTGGTTCAGCTTTTTGGCGTGGCGTTTGTAGACCGTCCATGATTCAGATCCATAGAGCAGTGTGGTGAGAACTATGGCCTTGTATACTTTGAGCTTCGTCTCCAGGGTGATGCCTCTCCTGTTCCAAACGTCCTTATCGAGTCTGCCGAAGGCAGCGCTGGCTTTGGCGAGTCTGGAATTCACTGTGCGAGAGAGTGTACTGCCCAGGTATGCGAACTTGTCCACCGCGTTCAGTCGTTGCCCGTTGATGAAGATGTTTGGTTCAACGTAAGGCTTTCCTGGAGCTGGCTGGTGCATCACCTCAGTCTTCTTTGTGCTGATTGTGAGGCCAAAGTTGTCACAGGCAGCAGAGAACTTGTCGACACTGTGTTGCATGTCAGCTTCAGAGGCAGCGTTGAGAGCACAGTCATCAGCAAACAGGAAGTCGTTGACGGTGTCTGTCCTCACCTTGGTTTTTGCTTGAAGCCTCCTGAGGTTGAAGAGTGAGCCATCTGTGCGGTACCTGATGCCAATGCCTACGTCAGCGTCTCTGAAGGCATCTGTCAGCATGGCTGAAAACATGAGACTGAACAGGGTGGGGGCAAGAACACACCCTTGCTTGACTCCGTTGGAGACAGGGAATGGTTCTGAAGTCTCTCCTTTGTTTTGGACTTGGGCCAGCATCCCTTCGTGTAGTTGCCGTATGATGGGTGCCGGTGGGGACTGACAGAGGACGAACCACTCCCGGAAGAGCGTGACAACCCCCCCCCCCCCCCTCTAGAGGTACTACCCCTCCCGTGCACCCCCTAACCCCCACGACAACACAATACACTTATACACGCAGCAGTGGACGAAGATCTCTGGTAGCGGCCATATTGTGCCACAGGACACAGAGGGTTAACACACTCAGTACGGCCAGTCCTCTCTTCTCATCTACACAGACCCCTCGGATGTCCAGTGGGTGTCTGAATGACCCAACCTTTAACTTCCGTCGTCAGAATTGTGGTATTCTTTGTCAACATTCACCTCTTCAGCATGAGCCTTCCGCTTGCAATATTTTGATGATGGTAATTGGGGTGAAACGCTGTTAGCGTCGTCTCTTTCGCCGTTCGTATGAAGAGAGTTAACCCGACTGTATCTGTGCGAAGCTGTGCCTCCGCCTGCTCGTCCCACATGCAATTAAGTGTTGAGTGTTTTGATTCATCTGTTGTTTCCATTGTCACAGTAGTAGCGAGTGGTGGTAGCAGTATAATGCCACGCGGTTTATAAGCATCCCATCACCCATTCCACTACCATAATGAGATCGGAAGACTGTTTATCAAATTCCAGTGAAAGTGTGTGTGTGTGTGTGTGTGTGTGTGTGTGTGTGTGTGTGTGTGTGTGTGTGTGTGTGTGTGTGTGTGAGTGAGAGAGAGAGAGAGAGAGAGAGAGAGAGAGAGAGAGAGAGAGAGAGATCTGCACACTTGGAGGACACAACCTTTTACACCAATCCCTTCCAAACATCAGGAAGTAACACTAAACACATATTTCTGTCATTAAAACAATCACTTGCATTATTTATTTATGTTCATAAAAATCCCACTTACTACAACATCAACAAATGTGGTGGAACAATACAGCTTTAAAGTATCAAAAACAAAAAAGACAACAGAAAAAGGGGATGGGGGGTGTCCATGAACTACAAACACAATCATTTTGGCAAGACCTGAGCCAAGCTGCATGCACGATCACATCAGCAGGTCTAAGTTTGCTCAGCGTTTAGAATGTTCTATGCCAATTCCATTAAACTTAAGGCAGTTCATGATGCTGTGCAAACTTAGCGCTGCTTACTGAGATAGCTCATGCAACTCAGTCCTGCTACAGAAACTGAACCACCAGCTTCTCTACCACATCATTCCAGTCAAAACTACATCTCTGCTCAGCTCTTTGCCCATCCAGCAAACAGTAAATTAACCAACACACATGTAATGCACAAGGACAGGAACCAAATACCCCCCACCCCCCATCAAACAAGAACCTGGCTTTTTGTACATGCATCCAACACAATTCACATCATTCACAATATGATCCATGACATTGTCAGTCATTAAGTATCAGCTTCAAGGAGCTGACAAAGCTTGTGGACTGACCCATACACACTAAAAAAAAGCCCCCCCCCCCCCCCCAAACAAAATAACCAACCAACCAACAATGACAACAACAACAACAACAAAACTGTTGAAAAGCAATTCATGATTTTGTTCTCTATGTCTCGAACAATTCAGCACGTCAAGGGCTGATTTGAATACAAAACTTTAGGTATACTATATACCCTCAAGAAATGTTCATATCAACCCCCCTCCTCCCTTTTTGTTTTGAACACAGTAGATTCAATATTCAGTCAACACTGCACATTGTACAGCACAACTGAGTGTGTTTTACATGGAAAGTTGCTATGTACACTGGGTCATTATCAACATTTCCATTGGTCTTTTTACACTGTTGACAGTACATCTGTCAAATGAAACACTTACTTTACTTTCTGTAACCAATCTAATGCTTTGTGAGAAACTCCTGTTTTTATGTACATATTACACACACACACACACACACACACACACACACGGAGAAACACACATAGAAGATAAATAAAGTTTTTTTTTTCGAATCGTAACATTTTTTTCTTCTAATTCTACAGAATTTGAAAAAAAAAGGAGTATTAAAGAAGTGGCAATTTTCAAATATTCAGCTAATCAATAATGAAACAAGAACATCAAGCACTGAAGCAACACAGGTGGCAAACCTCCCTGCTCAACTAATGCAAATTATAAAAAAAACAAAAAACAAAAACAAAACTAAACAACACAAGAGACATAAAAAAAAGAGTTCAACTAATTTGAAGAGTTAATACACAAAAAGTGAAATATATGGAAATGATTGAATGGAACTGACTCTGAACTCCTAAAATGCAGCACCCACGTAACAACATGACTCCTCTAATGTGCAGTCATCTGCATGAAAAGTGATGAATGATGTGTATAGTTACATTAAATACAGTTATACTTTCAAGAAAACTGAACATTCATTACTTGTTCCATGCCTACCACATAACCCTGCAAAACCAAAACCAAAACCAAAACAACACACTACCAAGCAAAAAAACAAAACCAACCAATCAATCATTTCAAAATATCAAATAATGAACCTGCCCTCAGTTTGAGTTCAAACATGATAATCATCTGAATGAATGCAAAACTGTGTAAAGTCTGTGTCGTTTTACAGCCTGGCAGATTTTGACTTGATTTAGACTTGATTTAAAGTAAAAGATTATGTATAGAACATGGACTGAATGACATGTGGGTTGTTTTTTTTAACATTATTTCTATCTTTCAACATTATTGCAGTTTCTCTTTGACTGGTTTAGAGAGCTGATGGACATTCAGTCCTGGCCTCTTTGCAGCAACCTGGGCAACAACAATGCAAGCAACTTGATTTGATTTGACTTGTGCTCCAAAAAAGAAAACTTTTATTATTCATCTATTTTTTAAAATTTTTTATAGTTGTTGAGATTTTGCAGCAACTTGGTTTGCCTATCTTTGGTGTTGACGCCCAGTCTCTATCTTGGCAGAAAGCACAGTCACATAGCCATTGTTTAAGTCAGATGTGTGGATAATATGACAATGATACCACGCATAGTACTCTGTACAACTACATTTATCATCATGGAAAATACTATGATACTGGTACTGTTTTTCATACTGGTCCAGGTATTATACCTATATATCTTGTTTGTTTAACTGGAACTACTATTATTCAACAAGCAAAAGAACAAGAGCAACTAAATCCATTTTTATAACACAAAACACCCAAATCATCCTGACAACTGACATTTTCCTCTATTGCCAATAATGCATCAGAAAAGATCAATACCACTAGCCCCACACCCTCTTTTTTCCAAGACAAATAAAACCCTGAATGTTGCTTTACTTACGAGAACATGTTCCCCAAACTGGATGCAGAAGAAGAATATATAACTGATGATGCGCGAAAAATGCAAGAAAATGCCAGCTGAGTAGTATATCATTAATATTATCAACAACACTTTAAAAATACAACACTAAATACCCCCCCCCCAACCCCCAAACACTAAAATGTTTTCTTCATAATAAAAAGAAGAAAAAATGATCATCTAGTGCACAGGCATCTACAACAATATTTTGGTCCTCACACGGTCAGTTAAAAAACAAAAACAAACAAAAAACATAGCCTTTAATTTCAAGAAAACTGCCACTAAATAAAACAACACAATGTACAAAACCCATGGTTAAAACACACACACAAAGTCTTTGTTGTACTGTAGACATCCACAATCTATAAATTACCAAAAGGTTGAAGACCCCATAGCTTGTCACAGCCATCAGGGGAGAGAATTTATATCCAGTGTCCAGGTGTGCTCCCTTCCCCTCATCATTTTTACTTTCCCAAACTGAAGGTACCCACTCATTCACACCTGAGTAAGGCTAACTGGAGTAAAGTGTCTTTCCCAAGGACACAACATCATGCTGAAACAGGTCCTCAAACCCTGATCACTACTGAACACGGGATCAGAAATCCAAAGTCTGATTCTGTTATGCCATCTCAAAATAATATAGTCACAAACATAATGCGTATATATATATATATATATATATATATATATATACACACTGATACAAGCAACACTTATACATGTGTGTACACACTTTGATTCATCAAACAGCACAGGCAGCACATATGCTTGTGTGTGTGTGTGTATGTGTGTGTAGTGTGTATAGATTCTTAATTGTTAAAATTAATAATTATTTCTTAAATTGAAATATGTTATAACCCTTTTATTTTCCTTACTACGAGCCTGAAAGTAAATTTATGTACTCTGTCTCAGATAATAAAGTGACTGATTGATAGTGATAGTCTCACTATTAGCATTACCAGCTCTGTTTGAACACCATTCTTACCTCCCTTAGTTCCACATCAACCTATGCTGAGCATACCCAGTCACCTTGCTCAGAACCATACATGAACTGAAGACAACAGTTAACTCCTGAACTTATTTAAGGTCCAGGGCTGGGCTGCATGAGTGATCTTAGCGGTCTAAGTCTGCTCAGTGTCAAGAATTTTCACAAGCCTGTACAGAAGTAACTGGAGTAGACCTCAGAAGATTCTTAACACGAAGATGTGGCACTGCTAACATCGCTCAGAGTACAATACAATCCTGCTCAGGTATTAAACAGGCAGAGGCAGCATACACAACTATCAGGTTCCATGCTTCATCTCATGTCCATCCCGAATACCCAGCACTAGTTTGTCCACCCCTCCGCCATAACATAGTATTGATACCTCAGTATGTTCAACAATACACACATACACACGCATGTTCTTCCTGAACCCACCCTAAAAAAAAAAAAAAAAAAAAAAAAAAAAAAAAAATCAATGCACAATGTGTAAATAATGATAAAAAGGGCGTGTACACAAACTGACAGTGGTGATGGGAGGCCTTTCCTATTTCATGGTTATTACACATTCATGAAAAATGAAGGCACAAGCTTTTACATCAATGCGAATGTTTACTTTCAAATAATTATTATACTCCTCACCCCATACTGATGTCTGTTTACCCACAAAAGCTAAAAAAAAAAAAAAAAAAAAAAAAAATCACTATAAATAAAAAACAAAAACAAAAAACCCCAGAAACAACAAAAATCCCAGTACAGATAGATAAAAAAAATTATTCTCCCTGCCATTTACTTGTTTGTTCTTTTTCAGTTTTTGTCTGATTAGTAACATCAGTAATAAATCATTGCAAAAAGACATTAAATTCAAAACAAAATTTATTCATTCATTCATTGCTGTCTTCTTTTTTCATTTTCTTTTTTTGGGGGGTAATAATTTTTTTTTAATTTGGAAGATTTATGAAACAGAATTAAGATCAGTACGACAGTAGTCATTTTATCAAGTTATGAGATTTCTCACTAAATTTCTATCCGCCTGAAGCCACAAACATGTCTGTGCAAGTCTCTTAAATCAGAAACAGAAAAAGGAAAAAAAGCTCTAACTTGTCTAAGTCTATTCATTAATAAAGCATTAATCAATGTCTTGAAACTAAATTTTCTGACAATGGTGAAATGACAATGTAGACAAACACTACACACAAGATATTGCACAAAATTTTCTTCCCCCAAAAGTTGTAATTTTACTCCTCCAAGTCTGCGAACAAATTCTGTCACACATTACTGACAATGTGCACCATCATGATCACTCACACCACGAGGTCTGCCATCACATGCAGCAGATTGAGGTACTGTAAATTGTGTGAGAGTCCATGTCTTCTCTACTTCTGAAATGAGATACTTGATTTAATGCTATAAAGATTTTCCTCTCATTGTCTCAGTTCAACATTTGTGCTGACGTGTTAAAGGAACTTCTACCTCTGTGTGTGCACATACAGATGATTAAACAGATTAATACACACGCTGCAATCAAGCATCATTAAAAAAAAACTTAGGTCATGAAGATCACACTAAATTAATATTCACAGGATTATGAAAAAAATGTA
Organism: Babylonia areolata; assembly: GCF_041734735.1. Classification (NCBI taxonomy): domain Eukaryota; kingdom Metazoa; phylum Mollusca; class Gastropoda; order Neogastropoda; family Buccinidae; genus Babylonia; species Babylonia areolata. Next base: position 60,087,315 of record NC_134878.1, on the reverse strand, counting down.
AACCTGGAAAAAGAGTTGATTGCAAGACAAACTCTTCAAAAATTACATCAGAAACTATTATTAGTATTTATATTTATTTTAGTATACTGGTCGCACTTCAAATACATATGAAGTAGAACTACATTATTTAAAAAAAGAAAAGAAAAAAAAAGCACACTCCATGAATTTGCAACTTGTGTACAAAACTACACATAAACAAACACTGATACAGCACAATTACAAATAACCAAACTTAAAACAGGGAAATAAATAATCAAAATGTAAATTATACATGTGCCATGTTTTGGACTGTCAAATCACAAAAAGCTTGCATGATAACTGATATCATTCAACATTTCATAAAACATTACAGTGTTTTACACACAACAAAAATGTTTACTAAACAACCAGTCAGTCATGCCTCAGTCTTTACTTTTCTTTAGATAATTTATGTTAAATGGCAAGTGACAGAATCTACAGACATGTTCAATTTTCAAGCATAATGGAAAGACGCAGTTTTTCTAGATGATGGTAAGTCAGATAACTGATATACTGATTTTAAAGCCAAATTATGCGGGCTTATAAAACTATTAAAAGCGGTCATTGTCAAGTCCAATGACAACTTAATGAATTTTACACACCCCACGTGTGTTTTCTTGTGACAGTTCAGCCATGCAACACAAGAGCAAGTCTGTTCACATACATTTTGACTGTTAACACAGAAGAAGCAAAAAACAAAAATTGTGGCTGATATTCATGTTCATAATGAATCAACAGCTCTGAGAAAGGATCCCCCCACCCCCAAAAGATGATGATTTTTACCTTAAAAATAGTCAGGGAACCTTATTTTATAAATGTGTTATACAGTCAACACACACATACACACACGCACACATAAAAAAACCCTGAAATAATAATAAATAATAATAATAATATTGTTTCAAGTGTTAAACAAAGACTTAAACTGGTGTCAAAGTCAAATAAAATCACCCCCTCCTCCCTCAAAAGACCCAGAACAGGCTGCTTTGGTGTAAAACCACATAAAATACTACAGAGGCTAAAACAGTAAAAGTAAAACTGTATAACTAAGGAAAATCGTGACTATGTTTAAAATTAAAGTCTAAAATCTGAGCGACTGTCTAGGTCTAGATACCAACACTGGGACCTTTCACTTACATGCAGGTGTAGAAACGCCAAGCAAAACTGGCTACACAACTTTTCAATCAGGCTCTTACTAGTTAATAATTCTATTATTTTAATTTCTATTCAATTTTTTGTCCCACATGCACAGTGTTTGTGCATACCAGTGAGTTTGATTGTGTGTATTATCTGTTTGTGTGCAAATGTGAATGCGGGATAGGGGTGAATGGAGTAGACAGTGGTAATATTTGTTTGTATTACTATTAGTGACACTGATATCTAGGTGTATGTAAAGCATTTTGAGATATTGGAAAGTGCAATATAAACGATTAAAATACTGACAACAATAATAATTTACTAATAGTTTCAGTTTCAAAAAGATGTCAAAGCATGCGGATTAATGAATTTAATCCATACATGCTACACCACAGCTGCCGCTTTTGTTGTCAGAACACAGTGATGCCTCCTTGAGAAAATGAAACCACCGTTAAAAAAGAAAAAGAGAAAAAAAAAGAAGGAAAATAAAAAGAGTAAAGACCTGATCTTAACATACACAGATAAAAGCACTGATCAGACCCTGAAAGTCAACTTATATCTTTGTAAAAACTGAATCAGTGAATGGGAAAATAATAATAATATATATCATAATATATACCTTGCAGTTGCACTTTCCAAAATCTCAAAACACTTTACAACAACATCTTATTACAGACAGTATTAGAACAAATAGCAAGCTTGTAGGTTTGCTCAAGCCTGGTTTGGTGCTGAGTAGCTCTATGCATGACAGAGAACACCAATCAATGTGTGCCAGTGATGTACTTCTAGATCAATCATAAATCTATCTTCATTGATAAGTCAACATGCCTATGTAATGACATGAACACTGAACAGCAAACATGAATGCTTTCAGAAGGGAGCAAAAACTGACATATAATTGCTCCTGTGACAGATTAAAAAATAAAAAGTTCTTTACCCACAGATGCACTTAAACTTTTTTCCTTATCGAAATTAAAAATATTTCAGTATTTTGTGAGGACATGTAAAATCTGTATGACATCAAAAAATAGGTTCAATAAAAGGAAAGCATAAAAATGAGCATGTTTTGGTTGGGTGGGTGGATGATTTTATAACAAATTCACTGAACATATACTTTTGTTTGGACACACAGCCATACTGACAAGCATCACTGCCTGTTTAACCTAAGAAAATGAAGTACTCCACCCCAAACCAAAACACACATTAACACCAGACACAAACTTGCTAGGTCATTGAAGTTTTTTGAAGCGACTGTACTTCTTTCTATTCAACATTATTTTCACACAGTCACAAACACTCAAGTTTTTTACAGGGAGTTCTGGTTTTCATCAAAATGCACAACTGGTCACTGATCCATGCGCGCACACACAAAAATACCGTTACTACCTTGACGACTGATCTAGCACACATCACAACCACACAGGGCCTGGTCACCGCCTGATCTGGGGAGACTGCATCACGCGGAAGTCACACTGTCCGGTCCTGGGGAACCCGATCTGGTCCTCACGGGCTCTGAATCTGAGTTGTTCAGACTTGCGACACCTGAGAAGTACGCACGAAGACGAGCAGTATGGTCATCGTTGGCAAGGCTCAACGCACTGTTTTCTGCTTCTGTGCTGTCCATGTCGCTGGAATCGTACTGATCCACTTGGATATCTTCAACCACTGGCAGTGAAGGATCGCCTTCCTCGTGCTCTGCATTTTGCGTGGCACTGTCAGTGGCGACTGCCACTGGCACTGACGATTCCTCTTCCTCGTTCTCCGCGTTCTGCGTGGCTGTGTCACTGGTGGATTCCCCTCTCTCCGTTTTCACCTGAGTGTCCGTGTTTGTCGTTCCGTCAACGCCATTGCGGCGGGTCGATCCCCAACCATGTCGCGCACCCTCATCCATGGCATGGGAAAGGGCAGGATTGTAATGCCCCACTCCCTGACTAATGCCCACTCTGTCCGCCATAGTTCGCAGCCCCATACTGTCAGCAACTTTGTACCGTAACTCCGAGATCAAGTCTGCTTTGTTGGCTGCATATTCATAGTACATGTTCCTCACACCTTCAGACACTGCCATGCGTAGCCGAAGAGAGTAGCGGAATGAGCGGTGATTTTCGCGAGAGGCTTTGTCGTAGCGTTTCGCCATTTCGTCCAGGCGGCGGTTCAGATGGATGATTTGTTCGCAGGCCCTTTTGAAGGACTTCTCCGCTTCTGTCAGTTGAGTCTGAAGATCCGAACTCATTGCGGCTGTCTTTGGAAGTACCCCCTTGTCCCTGATGTCACGTTAAGAAGTGTCAGGTTCCAGAGATTTTTTGTTTTGTTTTGTTTTCACTCCCAATTTTGCACCTTTCCACAAGCTCAGTAAAGGCAGCTGCTTCGACTTGCTCCCGACAGTGGACAAGTCCAAGTTGAGCACACAGGGGTGTCAGCACCAATGCTTTTTTTCTCCTCCGAAACAAAGAGCAACAAGGGCATTTTTGTCAGAAATTGGCTCAGCAGCATGTTACTCGCAATTTCAAGAACGAATTTTTTTTTTTCTAAAGTATTCACAGAATGTTTACAGAGGCGAATCCAGTCATCAGATCCGATATGATAACAAATGATTACGAAAGGGGCGTAAAATGGCCGCAGTGTTCCGCCGACACTGATATCCGGCAGTCTTTCAAAACTCTTCAAGTTAATGCAGAATTACTGATTTTTCATAAATGTGTTTGATTGTGCTGCACGCGTGTTTAGCTTATCTTATATTTTCAGTGTCAATGACATGCAGTTTTTTCCTTACCTAGTCAACATCAACTTCATTACTTTAGTTATTGTGTTGCATATTCCACGACGTTAACTGACTGGCTGACGTGCGCTTTATGTAACTGATGTTCACTCGAGTAACCCCCCCAAAAAACAACAACAACAACAACAACAAAAACAACAAACAAACAAAACAAACAAACAAAAAAACAACAACAACAAAACAACAACAAAACAACAAAAAACAAACAAAACAAAACAATAACCAAAAAACCCAAACCAACAAGTAATTTCTCAGCACTTACAGACAATAAAGTTGCATTATATCTTATCTTACCATACCTTGTCTTAAATCCAGCAAGGCTCAGTGGCCGGCCAACTACTGACTGCTACAGATAGAGACCCGCGGAGAGAGAGAGAGAGAGAGAGAGAGAGAGACAGACAGACAGACAGAGACAGAAAGAGAGAGAGAGAGAGAGAGAGAGAGAGACTGAGAGAGAGAGAGAGAGAGAGAGACAGACAGACAGACAGACACTGAGACAGAACGAACGAACGAACGAAATTTTATTTTACGAGGGTAAAGGAGTAAGCACAATTAAAAAGTACTTGTTTACATCCAGCCCTCTGGGCAAGAAAAATAATTGAGAAAATTAAAAAGAAATAAAATTAAAAAAAAGAAGCGAGAGTCAATTCACAACACCAACGTCAAAATTACACAAGCATGTCGTGCAAAGGAATAAACATAGAACTCAGTTATGTACAATACAATAGACTGAATAACAACGAGGACAATAGGGTAGGGGCGTGGTGGGGAGCGGAAGGAAGAATGGACAAAGGGAAGAGTAAAGAAGGCAGGGGAGGCGGCTGACTGAACAGAGTATAGTGACAGTGACAGTGGAGACAGACATAGAGAGAGACTGACAGGGGAGGAGAGAGGCGTATATATATTGACAGTCTATACATGTTTGTTGTTTATAATTGATATGTGTCACATAATCACATGTTTTTCAATAAATATGCACGATATATATATATATATATATATATATATATATATATGTATTTGAAGTTAGGGATGCTTTTTACAGTGTTTACATTCAGGCAGGATAATATTTCATTCCATAAGCAGCCCCCTGAATTAGACAGACTAGATTTTAAAAGATCGATCCTTGGAAGTGGTACCATAACTTTATGAACATGACGATGAGTGTTGGTTACAAATCTACTCTTTAGTGGGAGGATATCGAGAGCTTTATAATCAGATATAGCCAATGATGAAGATTTTAAAAGAATCAGTTTTACAGCTCTTCTATGCAGAGGCTTTATAATACTGTCATTCGCCGAATCCCACACTGTCGAAGCATAGTTAATGTGTGATTCTATACTAGACAGAGACAGAAAGAGAGAGAGAGAGAGAGAGAGAGAGAGAGAGAGAGAGAGAGAGACAGACAGACAGACAGACAGACAGACAGACAGAAAGAGACACAGAGAGAGAGAGAGAGAGAGAGAGAGAGAGAGAGAGAGAGAGAGAGAGAGAGGAGAACAAGAACAAGAACAAAACTTTAATCTCCAGGCCTCCGGCCCCTAGAAAGAGGTCAAAAGTACACAATATGGTGATCACTCAGCCACAACAAAATGTAAAATACGTACTAACTTAACCTGTAGAACAAAAGTGCTTCTCGTGCATAGTAAATTAATTCTAACTTTCATCATTGTTGTCACAGAATTCCTGTCGTATCTTCAGGGCATTAAATATATAAATGCATAGTTTACGAATACTGTAAACAGAACCATTCTTCATCAAGTGAACATACGTTTGACCTTCAGAGTTCAGATGTTTTTGCCGCAGGTCATTGTAAAGGACACAATTGTTTATAAAATGGTTTTCATCTTCGATTACATTACAACGTTTACATGCGTAATTTGAATTACATTTGAATGTTCTTCTAAAAAAATGATCCATTTATTGGGAGTAAACCAAGCCGTAATTTTACTAAACAGTCCCTAAAACACTTTTTATCCACATATTCAAAATATTGCTCACACTGAAAACCAGTTTTAAACAGTCTGTAGTTATGATATATATCTTTAGACATTACTGACTCGTCCCACTCCTGCATAAATATATCTTTCATTCTTTGCTTAAATAATGACAAAAATGTTTGCTCACAACCAACGCCTTAGAGAGGAGAGAGAGTGTGTGTGCCGTCAATTAATGTGTGCATGCACGCGCGCGTGTGTGCCAATGTCACGGTGTGTGTGTGTGTGTGTGTGTGTGTGTGTGTGTGTGTGTGTGTGTGTGTGTGTGTGTGTTCTTCAGTTTAACGTCTATTCACTATAAGTGTTTTTAGACGGAAAGGAGTAAAGTAGTGGATAAAGGAAAGGGAATGCATGTGAATATTAGTGTAAAAAAGTGTTCATGTTATGTATCAGAGGAAAAGTGTTTTATAAGAAACAGTCTAAAGAGATTGTGGTGTGTATTGAATGAGGTGTGTGTGTGTGTGTGTGTGTGTGTGTGTGCAAGGAAGAAAATAGCTCTATTACGTCACAGTGTGTTTTCTGGAACCCCTGGCTGTTTATAAATTGTGGCAGTAATCTACTCAGTGCTGCCATGGGACTGGTCCGCTCAATTGTGTCACTGACATGGTCAGGAAGTCTGTTTCACTGCTTCAAACTCTGATCTTCATAAATTGACAAACATTGATTCCTTAGCTTTTAAGATTGCACTCGGCCGGGTTACCGCGACTGACGGACTACAACAGATCGACAAGACATACAAAGAAGCTGGGGTTTTACCATTACTGACATGAACACATGATGAAATTAAGTGGCTGTAATTAAATGGTAAGGGCCAGAGCTGTCCCAAATTCAGTTGTCTCTGAACTTGATGAGGAAACACTGATACATCTGTAGAGAAATTCGTATACACACGTCCTTGCTCGGTTTTACTCGGTCAGTTTTTGAGAGTTGCAATCTGTCTCAGTCTTACTCCGGCAGATTATAGTGCGAAGATTCCGCATTGTTTTCATCCGCTTTCTTGAATCTCAGTTTCGTTGTCATATCTACTTATTTGTTTTCAGTTTCATGCACTAAGTTTCTTTTGAATGAGTTCCATGATCGCCGGTATACATACAGGCTATGATAGCCTGCTTTCTAGGCCGCCGTCAATAACCAGCACTACAAGCGTGCGTGTGCGTGTGCGTGTGTGTGTGCAGTCAGGGTGGAGGGGAAGCAGGGAGCGGGGAGCGGGTAAACTCAGTTGACACGGCACAAACGGCAGTATTTCTCAGCCGGTGAAGAAACGCGCTGCATAAAATGTCCATCAATATTACTCAGGCTGGACTTTTCTTATACATTTGTAAAAGTTTACCTCTTATACCATTCCTCAGAAAAACTGGCCACAGAAGATTACGATTAACAGATTCAGCGGGTTTTTCCCCCCTCTCTTTTAAGGGTTAAAAGAGAACTGTTTTTGTACTGATGCAAGCAACATCAGTAATCATATGGTACACGGTAGATCGAGTATCCTTTAAACAACAACAACAAAAAAACACAAACAAACCCGTACACACACAGAGAATATATATATATATATATATATATATATATATATATATATATATATATATATATATATATATATATATTAAAATCCAGCGCTTGATGCTGAGTGATGGTAATCTTCCTCCATCCATTCTTGCAATGTCTTATTAATAATTATTCCATACAAAGTACCACTTCAGAATCACTGTCATTTCGGGAATTTCCTCTTTAGTGTATTATCTATGTAATATATATTTATAAAATGATATATTATTCACAACATATATGATATATTCATACTATATTATATTTGTAATAATATGTAATATACATACATACAAACTTTCTCATAAATGGGTAAAATTTCTGATTCGATCCAGTTATTTGGGTAATATCACAGCCATGCCTTTTTCAAACAATTTATTACAGTATAAGAAAGAAAGGTACTACCTGACCAGTGCCATTTAGATGAACAGTTCACTTATCGTATATATATTTATATAATTATATCATTCCATCAGGACCAGCTGCCTTACCATTTCAAAGTGCTCTCATTGTTATAGCAGAACGTCTTCTTTAGAAATTGGTCTATTCATGTATTGATCTGTTTCATCATCAGCAAGGTGTAGTGTCATCATGTGCAGCTTCATTTTCCTCATTGTCTACATTTGATTGTAACAGCTCCCTTTCACAGCCAGTCAATTTAGACTACAAAATTCCCTTGTGGCATAAACACAGAAAAGACAGTGGCTAAGAATAGCTGGGGATTCCCCCTGCGATGTATTGAAAGTATTGCCCATCCTACCACCGAACATTAAGAGCAGTAGATTCATGGATAACAGACCAATGAATGGTCACCTTTCAGTTACATGGGTTCTCTACCACGCCTGTGCATAAATGCGAGCTTGGCGGTGAAATGGTTAAACCAAGTGTCTATTCAATGTTATGTCTTGGCTGTTTTCCTTTAAACGAGTTTACTGATATTATTCCAAAATTCATTTTGACAACTGAATCTCAGCACAGGCTTATATCTACTAAAGATCTATTAAATTATTTCATTTTTCTCTGTATTAAGTGTTTATACTGCCGTTTCGCAAATGATATACATCTGTGAGTGCTTTCTCCTTTTATTGTCCGTCGACTACTTCGAAACAAAGTCTTCACCTTTCTTTCATTCAATGAACACTCTTGATCACGACTGGAACCAATTGCTGGGATCACGTGCCTTATTCTTCATGACACGCACACATGATCTTTTCGCACATTTTGCTCTTTCTTTTATACACCCATTAAATATCAACAGTGCATCATTTAGACCAACATCTACTAAATTTATTGCATTATAAATTTCACAGCTCATTTCATCATTCCTGTCAAATAAACTTTACAAACAACGCCACCTTCGACTGTTTTAACAAGGGGAAAAACTCTAATCAACTGTGTGCTCAAGGTTCTTACCAGTTGTTACTTCCCTTGGATTAGGCTCTATTTTTGTTTTCGACCACATTTCCTCAAAACCAACAACGTGTGTCTGACTCCCTTCCTGTAGATCTGTATGTCCCACGATTGTGCGTTTAACTGTTAATGCCAGGAATAGACAGACTATCTACCTCACGGAACAAAACCAGACCTACACACTGAGTGATATACAAGACTACCTGTTACATTGCTAGTGGTTTTGCTGTTGATTTTAACATTACGTAGAGTGTTAAGATGTAAAATTGAAGACTACTACTACTCTTCTAATAGTTATACTACCACACACAAACACACACGGGCACGCTACGCGCATGCACGCACACACACACGTCAGCCACAGTGAATGAGTGGCACTCTGTGTGTGTGTGTGTGTGTGTGTTATTTGCAGTCTATCCGCCTTTTGTACACGGCAAGTTTGTGGTTCAATGCCTTTAATTATACTCAATGGATGGACTGTGGCATTTTCCCTCTGATTGCGATTTTATTCAAGATCATAGTTTATTAGACTGTTTACACACACTAACACACACACGCACACACACTGACACATACATACACACACGCCAACTCTTCCCCTATTTCCACACTTCTCCCTGATTATTTAACACATACCGTTTTACTGACGAATTAAATTGTCAGTTTCTCTTGTCAGCTTTAAATTGCGGGAATTAATCGACTGACGAAGACACTGGCGAAGACCACATCGGATCGTCTGACATGAGGAATAGATAATCATTATCATCATCAATATCATGCCAAGCCTAAGCTGATATAATTATATAATTTGGAGCTTTGCTGCCGACGCGGGCCCGCCGTCTTATCGATCGGTGGTTAACTGCCAACCACTTCGCCGTGCTGATATACGTCACTTTGAGGAGGGCAAGTAAGGGAGGGCGTGGAGTGAGGAGGGTGAGTGAGGGTGGGAGGATGAGAGCGATGGGTGATAGTCGAAATGTAGATATACTTGAAGCAGTTCATATTTTGTACAGTCTTCTGCATTTGACGTATCTGCATGCCTCAGTCGGTCCCCATCCCATGATTCCTCCCATCGGTTTCCCTCTTGGTCCTTGTATCCAGAAAGACATTGCACAGGGGAAAAAAACAAGAGTGGCGACTGTTTCGCAATCGGGCACACACTGGTCCCGTCTTGTCTTTCGAGCTGGGCGTCTTTTGTTATCCGGGGTCTTCCTTTGTGTGGAAAAAGCCGATGTTCCGTCAGTGTGTGTGTGTGTGTGTGGCGCGGATTGGTCTGACCAGTCATCTGCGCACCCACAGAGCCCAACCCACCCACCCCCAGGATGACTAGATAGTCCTCATCGATCCCGACGGACGAACCACCACTTGTGTGTGTGTGTGTGTCCTCTTCTCCCAGTCTCTCTGTACCAGAACTCTTATATGATTATGTCCTGTCGTTTCGTTTATTTGCTTTACCGGACTTAGATGCTCTTGCATGTTGTCAAGGCGCTCCAAAATATATGACAGACTCCGGGTGTAAGCAAGTTTGCTGGTGTCACCCATGGACTTGTATAGAAGACCGTGGTGTCACTCAATCTGGTCTGTCGACAATCATCATGACACCGCCTGTCCGTCTCTCTTCGGCCAGTTTGCCGCCAGTTTATCTTGGGCTGTCAGGACATTCATGCAGTCTTTATAGAGCATGTCAAACAGCCCTGAAACTATCTGCTTTGAAAAAATTAAGGGGGCCAGGGAAAAAAACAACAAAAAGGGGTGGTGTGGTGGTGGGTTATTCGTGAACAGATAGTGGCACAGAGACGTCCCGGGGCCTTAGTGAGAATGTGTTACGTGAGGCTGTACAATGAAAGAGAAGTGTTTTGAAGATCCGTTTTATGTTTGTGATGGAGTGTACTATACTATCCGTATCATTTCAGCAGTATTGCAAAATAGCCTGAAATTGTCTCCCCCCCCCCCCGCCCCCTCTCCTGCAAAAAACAACAACAACAAAAAACAAAACAAAACAACAACAACAAAAAAACCACCTGTGTTTGAACAGCCAGCGAGCCAGCATGCCGGCGAAAGAGAGAGGGGGTATAAAGAGAGAGAGAGAGAGAGAGAGAGAGAGAGAGAGAGACAACAGGCGAAAGAGAGTGCGTGTGTGTACGTGCCCACCGACGCGAGCGTAGTGTGTAGTGTCTGTGTGTGCATGTCAGTGTGTGCGAGCACGTGTGTGTGTGTGCGCGTGCGTGCGTGCTGCGCGTGTGTACTAACACTCTACAGACATCCGCAGTAAATCCGACCCGGGTCCAACACTTCCTCTTTGTAAAACACGCGCCGCATGACAACGATCGTGATCAAACTCAAGCTCATGAGAGGCTGTGTACATCAATGATTAATTCTTTCTTTCCTTGCTTTCTTCTCTCTCTCTTTTTTTTCCTGTCTGAAGAACCGAACGACTTCTATCCCTGTCTGGCTAACTGTACGATAAAAAGGAAAGGTCCTTGTATCCAGAAAGACATTGCACAGGGGAAAAAAACAAGAGTGGCGACTGTTTCGCAATCGGGCACACACTGGTCCCGTCTTGTCTTTCGAGCTGGGCGTCTTTTGTTATCCGGGGTCTTCCTTTGTGTGGAAAAAGCCGATGTTCGTTAAGTGGAGGCTCCGTCAGTGTGTGTGTGTGTGTGTGTGTGTGTGTGTGTGAGATTTGGAAGGGTATACTGGAGAGGAGCTGGGAACGGTGGGTGCTTGTATGTGTGATAGCGTGCGTTATCATTTGTGAGTGAGTGTGTACACAAAGACTGACACGTTCGTTTGTGTGTCATGTGTGTGCTTATGAGGGAGGGAGGGAAAGAGGCAGGAGAGAGAGAGAGAGAGAGAGAGAGAGAGAGAGAGAGAGAGAGAGAGATCCTTCTCAACACCAGATCACACACACGTTCCTGATTTACGCATTCTCCCATACAAGAATCTCTCACACAGCCAAGACGGCTAGCAACGAGAGGACATTATAACTTAGTCATATAGCTTATCATTGTTTTAAACAACCAAATGAAATATTTCACACACACACACACACACACCAACGAACCGCTCCCAATAAAGAATCCATCAATGAAAATCAAAGAGACGACGAACCAATCAAATCAACTCATAGTGCATGTTTATTGCTCAGCCAACCACCAGAGCTTTTTCAGGACTGATCCAAACAACCAGCCATTCAGTCAATCATGCACACACGCCCCCCCCCACCCCCTCTTCCCCACCCCCTCCAATACCCCACAAAAAAGTTGCTGTTTATATATTTCAAAGGAATATATCTCATACTTTTTTTTTTTCCAACAAAACATTGTGTAACTTCTCGGATAGATAACAACGGCATAATAATGTACACACGAACAAACTAAAAAAAAGTATTATTACTTACACAAGCCATCACCACCAGCAGAATCTGAATAAAGATAACATGGAAAGACACGTTTACTCTTTATATAAGCAGGGTTAATACAAACAGTATAAAGCAAAAGAAACTAAACGTAAAACCCCCCACCCCTTATAAAAAAAGAAGAAGAAAAAGTAAAAAAAGAAGAAAACAACAACAAAAGCACAACAATTTGTCGCAGTTCAGATTACATTATATTCATAGTTTACGGGATCCTTCAGATTTCAATTAGCTTCACCCGTACACACGAGTGTTAAAATACAGAAGGAAAAATAGAGACACATTTGATTTACTGAAATGAAACCATGCAATGTTCATGGTGTAAGAAAACATTTCTGAAACAACAATCTAATAAACTTTTTGTTGATACGTTGGTTTTGCGATTAGCCACATGCCCATCTGTCTTCCACGACTTTACAATATTATCATCACTACTGACGTACTATTATCAGAATTAATGTCAGGTTCTCGTAGTTATCATCATTCTCTTGAACCATCAAGAAGGTATCACTGTAACCATATTTTAAAGGATAAGCAGGACAACTGATCCTGAAAAAGAAATCGTACATAATTTCTACGAACTTTGACGAGATATGCACACATCTCAACTTCAGTTTTTTCTGTACTTGATAAAAAAGGAAGAAGAAGAAGAAGAAGAAAAGGATCGCCTAAGTCTTATTTTCAGCATTTAGCCTGTAATAACAATAAGAATATAAAAAAACAACAACAACTCAAGGATCGCCCAAGTCTTATTTTCAGCATTTAGCCTGTAATAACAATAAGAATATAAAAAAAACAACAACAACTCAAGGATCGCCCAAGTCTTATTTTCAGCATTTAGCCTGTAATAACAATAAGAATATAAAAAAACAACAACAACTCAAGGATCGCCCAAGTCTTATTTTCAGCATTTAGCCTGTAATAACAATAAGAATATAAAAAAAAAAAACAACTCAAGCAGATGTGTTATTGTGTAATAAAGTACCATCACACGAAAGATAACTAAAAACAGCAAACAAATTGGGTCAAGCATGTTCTGCAAGACAAAATGTATTATAAACACACACACAAACAAATACACACACACTCCAACAACAACAAAACACACACGCACAGAATTAACATTGGCCGTTGCGAAACGTTCCCATGGTAACTTCTGGTGCCGAAATGTCGACCTCTCCGAAGACACACACAAACACACATACACACACGCGCGCGCGCGTGTGCACTCCTCCCCCCAAAACAACAACAACAAACAAACAACAACAAAAAAACACAAAAAAACCACACACAACAACAACAACAACAAACATCAACACCCAAATAAACCACCACCACCAAACCAAGAAACTGAACAAACAATCAAACCTTATCAAAACAATTAATAAAAACAAACTGTATATGCACCATTGCTGTCAATCTTCAATGTCAAGTCAGTTTCAAACGGTACAAAGAAGGAAAACTTAATGATAATAACCTGCATGTGTGTTCGTTTCTGTGGCAAGTCGCCTTTCTTGGAGTTGCAACTGCTGTCCTGACAAAACCCTGTGTTCGAACAGCCAGCGAGCCAGCATTCGAAAGAGAGAGAGAGAGAGAGAGAGAGAGAGAGAGAGAGAGAGGGAGAGAGAGAGAGAGAGAGAGAGAGAGAGAGAGAGAGAGACAGAGAGAGAGTTTCAAAAATGAAGTTTTATTTTACGTCTGCAGAATATGAATAGTCAAGAAATTAAAACATAAACACACACGCGCGCTCACACACATACATCTTGAGAAATTATCAATGAACGGAGGACCGGACCTGCAGAGTTGGAGAAAACGAACAAACAACAAACAAACCAACGAAAGGGAGGAAAAGGACCATGGTGGCCGAGGCAGGTGTGTGTGACGTCAGTCAGGAGAGGAATGGGGTGGGAGGAGATAGAGGAAGAAGTCCAAAGGGTTAAGACCCTCTCTCTTTCTGTGTGTGTGTGTGTGTGTGTGTGTGTGTGTGTGTGTGTGTGTGTGTGCGCGCGCGTGAATATGCGCGCGCTGTAAATAAATTATGTTCAATGCTTTCCATGCACGTGTGTACGTGAGATTGTATGCGCGCTCGCGCGCGTCCGTAGATTGCTAAAATCAATGTTCAAAGATCTGTCAGCTGAAATGTATTCCGTAGAGAATTAACAGCATAATAATAACCTTCCTAGAACAACTAACAGTCTAGACAACTGCGACCTACACTGATGGTATACTACAATCAATACAGCTTTGCTTCTGCTGGGCACGCACCACCCCATACACACACACACACACACAGATTCGGACAATTAATTCTTGTACAGGCCGTTTACCGGAATACTCCTAACGACAGGGTACCTGCAAACAAACGAACACCTCGATGTGTTTGATTTGAGCAGAGCGAATGAGCGTCCCAGCATGAGACTGAGAGAGAGAGAGAGAGAGAGAGAGAGAGAGAGAGAGAGAGAGAGGTGAGTGAGGGGGGGGGGGGGGGTGGCGGGGGGCTACAGACAGGCAGAGAGATAGAAAGACAGATAGAGAGATAGAGAGAGAGAGAGAGAGGCAGAGACACAGTGAGACAGGTAAAGAGAGCGAGAGAGAGAGAGGTACAGACAGGCAGAGAGACAGAGAGAGACAGGCAGAGAGAGAAAGAGAGAGAGAGAGAGGCAGAGAGAGTGAGACAGGCAAAGAGAGAGAGAGAGGGGTACAGACAGACAGAGAGACAGAGTGAGACAGGCACAGAGAGAGAGAGAGAGGCAAAGAGAGAGGGAGAGGTACAGACAGGCAGACAGAGAGAGACAGGCAGAGAGAGAGAGAGAGGCAGAGAGAGTGAGACAGGCAGAGAGAGAGAGAGAGGCAGAGAGAGTGAGACAGGCAGAGAGAGAGAGAGAGAAAGTGCTGAGGTACAGACAGACAGACAGAGTGAGACAGGCAGAGAGAGAGAGAGAGAGAGAGAGAGAGAGAGAGAGAGAGAGAGAGAGAGAGAGAGAGAGAGAGAGAGAGAAAGTGCTGACATGCCGAACGGCCGTGCCCGGTGAAGGAAGGATCGAAAAAGCGTGCATGCTGCCTGCCCTTGCAGTGGAAATACCTGTCCTGTCCTGTCCTGCTCTGTGCGAAGCGTGGCATTATTATTTGAACAGCTATAATTAGCGCCCGACAGACACACACACCTGTCCCGGCCAAACGAGTCCCAGCTTATAATGATAGCTCACGTCACAATGAGAAATATGCATGGGCGCTACTATTATACACCTGTCTCCTTCCTCTTTCCCATTCCCTAGTTTGTCACACACACACACACACACACACACAGGCACTCTCGCTGTCTCATTTCTGTCTGTGACAAAAATACACACAGACATGCATTACATACACACACACGTGCGCACGCACGCACGCGCACGCATCCCCCCCACAGAAGCATGCATTAAACACACTCACACGCACACTGACGCACACACAGACTCGCGCTCGTAAATACCTATATTACAGCTCACAGCACACAAATAATGCAACGTATTAAGCAGAGGATATGAGAAGAGAACGTAAAAAGAACAGTGAAAACTTTAAGGATCTGGAGAGAATCGTACATACTTCATAAAATCAAATAGTGTATAATCATAGTATGTATCAACGCCTCTTCACCATCATCACCTTTGAGCACACACACACACACACACACACACACACACATCCTGCTTATCTATCATTCACGGACCAAAGTCAATAAGACACGCCGTGGACACGAATAACATAAACGAACTGGAACAAAACCACGATTCAATGAGCAAAATTGCATTCAAAATAAAATATTGATTGTGCGTCAGTTAAAAACAAACAAACAAACAAAAAACCCAACCCCGCCCCTCTACCTCGCGCGCACTCATACAACTCGCACACAAATTTGAAGGTACATGCCAGATTAGCAGTGACCCGTGTAAACTAAACGGCTGACACATATTACTTCAAATCCATATTCCTCAACCTAAATGTGTCTGGATACGAAAGGAGGAGTTTGTATTATACTCCATGTTTGGTGTTACATATACTTACCATGTCAAACTGATGCAAACTAGGCCTATCGGTTTGCTCCGCTTGGCCAAATTTCGCGCGGCTAACAGTGAAAAGACGAGCAGTGCTGGCTCGGTCCGCTCTCAGCCAATCAAACGCCTCTAAAAGCTATAAGCGCTGAATCATTCCGTGGCCATCAAAGAAATAACAGTTTATGAGTGAGGTTGTGAACACAAAATGTTACGGGATTCTGCGTCTGTCCTTGGATAAAGAGTTACACACTATGGTTTAGAATCGTGCGTTGCTAACTCCATACCTGACAGTCACAACGGTCTTATCTTGATGAAATACTTTCAACATCGTTAACCCGTTGGCTGCTGATCCTTGGTAAAACGAGACCAGCGTGTTTTGAACCTGGTGTACAGTTATTACTTAATGTGTACGTTCCAGTTATGTAACTGGTTTTGCTGAACACAGGCAGTGCAATCCAAAGAGGGATTAGAATGGTCCAGTACAGAACATGATGGAGACACCCTGATCTGTAACCTCTGGAGACACCCTGACCTGTAACCTCAATATTATCATCTCAGTGGGACAGCCCTTCACTGACGACCATACTCACCAGCAGCAGTTTAAGGGTTAACAAAATGAAAAAAAAACAACAAACAACAACAACAACAAAAAAACAACCACAATCATTTTCAACCGATATAAAATAAACTGTTATTAATGCATTATTCCCGATAGGACAAAAGCCGCTCCAATTCATTGGAAAAGTCAAATATTAAGAAGACTAAGCTGTATATTGTGTGCTATCCTCGCGCCCTTCATAGGGTAGAACTTATTAATATAAGGTTCCAGAACAAAGCAGTTCTTTGGTTAAGTAATACAACTGATAAAAAGTCAAACCATTGTCAGCTGTATAATAAAATTAATGATTAAAATTACTGATAATTATTATGAAAAAAAGAAGAAAAAAGAACAAGAAATGATGACAGTCAAAACAACAATAGCAGCTTCGCCCCGCTCCCCACCCCCTCCCACTTCCTAACGACCGGCAACAACGCACCCCCAAAATTACTCCAGCCACACACTCACGTGAACCACTGGTGTTCAGTCAGCCACACACTCAACATGTATACATACGAACAAAGTGTTTAGTGGCAGTGCAAAAAGATGATCTCAACTGCCATTTTTCATCTTCTGAATTCACACAATCGTTGATGACGAAGATCGTTATGTCCACATGGATTGTCAGACATAATTCTGATCAAACTGACATTTTACATCCCCTTTCCAAGACGTGTACGTTCCCATCTTTCGTAAGACTGTACGCAAATGCGTTAGATAAACCAGGAGTCCTACGTCCTTTATACTAATAACAGCAGTAAAGTCAAATTTCAGTAGAACATTATAAGAAAGATCCAATGAAATTTTTACCACTATAAATGGGCCTCCAATTCCACTGATTGCCGACAACGGTGGTAATGAAGAAAAAGGATTTTGAACCCAATAAATGATCCGAAATGATCCCTTGTGTGAATTTGTTGGTTTTGGTTTCTCTTTCATTTATCGTGTTTTATGTGCCTGTGATGAGCTGTGATTGGCCTTCTTTCGTTAATTAATTTTCTGAACAACCTGGATCTGAAAAGGATCACCTTGGGAAATCAAAGAATCTGAAAGACTGAGTATAATGATAATAATAATAATCATTATCATCATCATAGTAGTATACTTATATAACGCTTTCAAACCTCTCAACACGCTTACATAAACAACACCAAAAGATCTAAAAGCCTTCATGAGTACAATCATATATACTTAAAGCATAAGCATTGTGTACAATAATCATGGAAAGAGATACCAAATAACAGTAACAATTAATACTCTTGCAACGACGTTAACGACAAACCTGACAAATAAGACGGTAACAGATCACATGAATTAACGCCGATACACGCGTGAAAAACGAGTAAAAATAGCAATGCAGTCTCGGTTCCAAAATATCCACAGCACTTAGTATCTTCTTGGCTTATCACGTCACATCTTTTCCCAAAATGACGTAAAAATGTACGCCCCGGGGTAAAGAAAACAACAAGTGCAGACATACAGGCAGACAAAGGAAACGCACGCAAACGTAAATACCCCCCACATGCACCGCGTGGACCTCAGCGTTTTGATTTTTATTGGGGAACAAGAATCAGTAAGAATCTGGCAACCACGTGGAAAAAAACAACAACCCCAAAACAGCAACATCAACAACAATAATAAAACAATAATGGTGGATATAGCCTCTAACCCCCCTTTATGTGTATCGGAAAAAAGCGAACATGGCCTAAAAGCTGCAGCAAAGCGGAACTACTGAACCAGCGCGCTTTGATTCAGCTTTAAATAAAATCAATATTAAAGGCAACCAAACCTGCCCATAGTGAATTTTTTTCCGCCTGATCTCTCCCGCATGAGATCTCGTGGCATGCTGACGGCAATGAGGCGACTGCCACAACACTGAACAATGAAACAATGACTCCCATTGGCTGACCACATCATCGAACCATAACTCGCTTACACAAAGCCCACACGTACGTTTTCATATTCATCCGATTACTTTTGAAGAATACTGACGAATATAAGGCCGAAAAAAAAACAAACCCCACAAAACCCCCCACCTATTTTGCCGTCTTCGAACTTTTAACAGCAGTAGAACCTAAAGCTCCCCTCTGCTTCGATAGTCCCGAAGGCAAAAGATTTCGAGAAGTTCGGGATGAAAAAAAAAAAAAAAAAAAAAAAAAAAGCAAGCAAGCAGAAGAAGTGGTTCATACAGTTGATTTCAGGTTCACTGAGAGGGAGAGAACAAATGAAGGGAAAAGGACAAAGAGACGGAAGAGGTGGAGAAGGAAGGAATAAAGGAAGAGGAGGAGGAGGAGCAGGCAGCCTCACCAGGTGTGAAGGAACGACGAGCGGCAGACATGAATGTTTGATGAGAACCGGGGATGGTAAAAACGAGCTCGTTAATGAAATGTCAGCAAAAACCTTCAAGGCTGTACACGTAGGCTCTTCATCTCGTGCAAACTTCATACTGGACGAATAAATATACATGTATATTCTTTCGTCAATCTGATGGCTTAATTATGGCGACATTGTGGCTGGATTAAAAAAAAAATTGCAAACTGAAAAAAAAAAGTATATAGGATAACTTGTCGATTCAAGCGGGTATCGATGGAAAGAGAAAAAAATCAATCAATCAATAAATCACAGATGCAGGCACTCGCGATTCACATACATGTACACTACAGCGGCACACGTTCACACACACACAGCGCGCACGCACACACGTAAAGATAAAACACGGCCTCATCCCCTTTTCTCTCGACGTGCCAAAGAAAAAAAAAAGTGGAAATTTACTTTCTCATAGATCCGGGACAGACCACATTACAACAGATCTGTTGTTCGACACCTCACACGTTAAGTACTCGTACAGACCCAGACGTAGAGAATCACATACACATTAGACAATATATGGATATATACGTAACTGCGAGCACACAGAAACACACATGCGCACGCAACACAAACCCCATCATGGTAGACGCATCCCTTGACGCAAGCTTCCTTCCTCTGTCAAGTTCCAGGGAAAGGT
This sequence comes from Babylonia areolata, assembly GCF_041734735.1. Taxonomy (NCBI): domain Eukaryota; kingdom Metazoa; phylum Mollusca; class Gastropoda; order Neogastropoda; family Buccinidae; genus Babylonia; species Babylonia areolata. Next base: position 60,067,372 of record NC_134878.1, on the reverse strand, counting down.
ATGTCAGATTCAACTCACACATTAACCTTTTAACGAGGTGCCGCCAACTATACTAGCTTTGTTCACTTATTTGTTTTTTTGTAATTTAAATTCTTTTTTCATTTACTAAATGTTGGTGTGTGTGTGTTGCATTTTGACATACCAGTAAACGCCCTTGATAAAGACCAGTGGTCGAAATCGGTCGGGGCATCAAACAAACTGTTTAGTTGTCTTCCTTTTTTTCTATTGTTGTTGTTGTTGTTGTTGTTGTGTGTTGTGTGTGTGTGTGTGTGTGTGTGTGTGTGTGTGTGTGTGTGTGTGTATCTATATCTATATATGTATATCTCTATATATCTCCCTATATATCTGTCTGAGGGTCTCTCTGGCTGCATACACACACACACACACATATATAATATATATATATATATATATTCAGCCAGACACTGTGACAGACAGACAGACAGAAACTTGTTTATCCGCTTATCCTATTAATAATCGTACCTTGCGTCAACCACACAGGACGTCCGGTGAGAAAAGAACCCTTAGTGTCTGAATGTGACATAACAAATGCGTACAAGTGTATTCAACCAAGACAAAGCCTCATCCATAATGGAAAAAAGCCACACTTCATCGGAACACAGTAGAACAGAATCGCGCGCGAGCGCGCATACACACACACACACAATTGTTTATCGTTCCTACGACATTATCTTTTATCGATTTTGTCGACAAAAAAAACCCCACTCCACAATGCATGCATTCACAGGCAGCCTGGTAAACGACAGAAGGCCAGAATCATTGATTCAACATTTCAGAATGTATGCAAGCTCAGGTAGGCCACTGTCTCATTATATCAAAACAAAACAATCTATTCCCCCCAAAAAACAACTACAACCCCCCCAAAAAACAACAAAAACAAACAAAACACACACACACACACACACAAAACAACAACAAAAAAAACCCAACCAAACAAAAAACAACAAAAAAACAAACAAAAAACGACCCATTGCCAGTACACTATGTCCTTGTGGAAAAAAAATGTGATTGTTGCTGACAAATGCACGCGCATGAGGTTGATACTGGATCAGCAATTATTTTGCAAACAGCGATTTCGTTGTTTTCTCCTGTTGGTTTTAATATGGGGCGAAAAAAATGTTGTGTTGATTCTGCGGTGTGTTGTGTTGTGGATGTGTTTGTTATTGCTGTTTCTGTGTGTGTGAATGCATGCGTGCGCTCGTTCCATGCATGCATGCGTACACACGTGTGTGTGTTATTGCGCGCACACACACACACACAAACTATTGCTGGATTTAGATGAATAACTATTAGTGTCAAAGTTCCACCAACTATGTCAGTGCCTCCACTGCCTACGGTTGTTGAGGTGTAACCTGAGAAAGCCCCCCCCCCACCCCCCAAAAAAACATACAGATTCTAAGGGTCAAGTGAAATCTCGTTTTCCACTGCACTCTGGCTTAATTCCCCTCTGTTTTCAAGGATCGTTTGTTACTCAGTCTACCATGCCTTCCTTTGTTACTTTCTACAATATACAAGCATGGTGTGAATTGTGTTCTATGGCACTGGTCCAGTATCGTGCGCACAGCAGAAGACACAAGCGTGTAGTCTCAGAAAGACAAAACATGCACAGACAAGAATCCTACACACTGTTCAGAGCAGGATGTTCACCGTATGAACCCTCCACTTTCTGCGCAACAAAGGCTGCGAGATGTATGATAAGCCACGGTCGTCAATAGTCTGCACACAGCACTGTTTCTCTTCGATGTCTTTGTTGGTGAAGAAGAATTGGGTGCGTGTCTATCACAGTTAACAAAAGTTCTAGTATATACTGCGCCGGTCACGAAATAATGGTGCACAGCTTTCTGTGCAATCCTAAATGCCAAGAGTTTGACTTTTGTCAGGATGTGTCTTTTTCTTTTCTTTCTTTTTTTCCTGGACCTCCCCACCCTTACACACGACCTGGATTATTGTGTGGTCCTCATCGTTCCAATGGGAAAAAATGATTCCGTTTTGTACTGAGACTTCACTGAAAACAAACGGAAACTGCTTCCCTCGTCAACTCTATCAACAATCACTCAAGGTGTGACTGAGAAGAAACCACCATCACAAGCATTCTGTCAAGCACCTGCCGCACTCTTCAGAGAGTGACACGACCAGTCAGTCCTTCCACCAGGAATAATGATAAGAACACGATGAAGCAGACATCACCCATGACCCTGTCTGTCTCCACCCGCCCCCAGGCTCCCAAACACCCCCCCTCCCTGACCTGGCCCGGGCTAGCTGGCGGCGCTGCCCTGGACACTGGTGGTGGCCGGGGTCTTGGCCTTGCGCACGTTACACAACCACTTGATGATGCGCGCGTTCCTCTCCACCACCGACGTCTGCTGCTGGCTGCGCTCGAACGACTCCGAGTCGGAGATCTCCTTCTCGCTGCGGGACAAGGCACTGCAGATGCTGCGGGCGTCGCCGTGCGACTCCAGGGAGCTGATGCTGTCGTAGATGTCCATCTCGGAGCCCCCGCCGTAGCGGCGGTGCTGGAGCTGGATCATGGGGTCCAGGATGTCCCGCTCCAGCCCCATCTCGTTGAAGAAGCGCTCCAGGTTGGCCCCGGTGCTGGAGCGGGAGGCTCGGCTGGCGCCCCCGGAGGACACGTCCGACCCGGCCTGCGAGTGGCGGCACGAGATGTCCGAGAAGGACCGGGGCACGGGGTTGAAGTTACACGGGCTGCCCCCCACGCTCACGAACTCCCCGGAGCCCCTGAGGGACAGTCTGGGGGCGGGGGTGGGGGCAGGGGTGGGTGAGGGGCTGGAGGTTGGGGGTGCAGGGTCCACGGAGGTCACGGGGGTGGAGGGGGTGCTGCCTCCTACCCTCTCCCCGTCGGCACTCCCCTCCCCTTCCTGTACAGGTGCTGGCGGCGTGAAGAGATCGTGTCCCGTCAGATCCCCCCCTGTGGGGTTGGTGGGGGTCTTGTCCAGACTTTCCTCAGACATGGCGGGGGGGCTCAGGACGTGGCTGGCCGCGGGGATCACGCGGATGGTCCGGTTGACGGGGGTCAGGTCGCTGGCGTTACCTGTCCGTTGAGCGGCGTGTGGGTGTGGGTGTGGGGGAGAGGGAGCGAGGTTTATGTAGATGGGGCGGGCCGTGTACACAGCGGGTGCCGGGGTTTGCGTGCTGGAGTGGTTGGATAGAGACGCGGAGACGAAGACAGGCTTGGGGGGGACGGGTGGTGGTGTGTGGGCGGGCACTGACGCTGAGGCAGCAACGTTGCCTGCAGAACGGAAAAATCGTTGGCTTTCATCTTGTCTGTCTGCTGCACTATTGATTTTCCGCCCTTCTCCTCTTACTCCTCCTCCTCCGCTCACGCTGCCCCCTGGAGGGGTGGTAGCTGACCGCCCCTCTCCCTTCTCCTCCTCCTCCCCCCTCTCCCTGGATCTGGCTGAAAGGGGCCGTAAGTCGTCGCTCAGCCTTGTTGTGGTATCGTCCCCTGACAAGTCGTTGCCATCCACGTCGTCGTCATCGTAGACCCCGCCCTCCTGCGCGAGGAGCTCGTGCAGCTTGGACACGTCGAACTCCGACTTGGAGCGGACAGGGGGCTTCTCTATGGGCTGACAGATAGACCTGCAACAAACGTCGGTAACCATGACATCAATCATGCACTGTCGCTGCTCTGGTTCTTCTTTATTTTATTTTATTTTTTCCCCTGTGGGTTCATGCAGCTATGGTCATCGTTTGATGAATTGTCCTTACCTTTCAAGACTGTTTCCCTGTTCCTTCCTGTTTAACTGGACAGGAGACACAACCACCAGTGCTGCGCTGCTACTATTCATTATTGTTATTATATTTGTTGTTGTTGTTGTTGTTGTTATCATTATTATTATTATCATTGTCATCATCATCGTCATTTACCTTTTTTCCCCTTTTCTTTCTTTTATTGAAAATAAAGAATGCTGTCGACTGATTTTTTACGATATTCAACATCTTTTTTCTTTTTTTTTTATGTTGCCTTTGGTAAGTCTTTCATTGTCCGCCGTAATTCTTATGATTTTATCATCCACATCGAGATTCAGTATCCCCATAATGACAGCAACCAATTTACAAACTAATTTATAAGATTTTACAGTTACTGGACATGATCGATCTGGGCCTTTCTTTGCAGTCCGAAAAATAAACAACCTTTTTTTTGTTTCCATGAAAAAAAACACCCAAAAAAACACACGCATACCAAAGCTACACGGTGGATCAGACAGTAGCTTTGGTAGCATTAATTCATTGAGTCGCAACACTACTATCCCATCGTTTCACTGAGCCGACTCCAGATCAACAGTTCATGTTCAAATGTTCTTTACAATGAACTACATCCAGGACGAAAACAAATAAAATATCAAACAACACACACAAGCAGCAATTCTATCTTTTTTTTTTTTTTTTTTTTAACTCTCTCCATACGAACGGCGAAAGAGACGACGTTAACAGCGTTTCATCCCAATTACCACCATCAAAATATTGAAAGTGGAAGGCTCTTATACTGAAGAGGTGAATGTTGACAAAGAATACCACAATTCTGACGACGGAAGCTAAAGGTTGGGTCATTCAGACACCCACTGGACACCCGAGGGGTCTGTGTAGAGGAGAAGAGAGGACTGGCCGTACTGAGTGAGTTAAAGAACAAAAAAGCAAGAGTTACTGCGACTGTTTGTTGTTTAATATCTAACTCGCTTTGCTTCATTCAGATTTCATATGAGAACCGATGCTGAATATGCTGATAAATTATATGCACACTAATTTCAAACGTTTTTACCTCTGCAACGACAGTCTGAGAGGTTTTTACGTTCTGAAATACATAAATAACACCCAAATCATGGATTTTCCCTGTTCCGTTCAAACTTTGTTATCTATTTTCATATGCTATTCGTCAACACCCATTTTGCGAGGATTTGTCTAAAATCATGTGTGAATTAAAGACATAATAATGAACAGGTTAATAATCCCTGCTGATCATCTCTCTCTCTCTTAGCTATTCCACATACCCACACTCAAACATCAAACTCTTGCACCGTGGACGGAACTTGGGGGGTATAACAGTTAAAGCAGTAAAACAGCATGGCATGGACACCCACTTTCCCCGCCAGCAGACAAGGCAAGAGTATCGTAGTGAACTGACACCTTCTGTCTGTCGTCGCTTCTTGATCCCTTCTTCCTGTTATGACTCTCGCTTCCCACACAGACGGTGGGAGACGAGGCTGGTTATGTCTGAAGCACCACCAGCCTCCCATGCGCTCTGTTCAACGCTTTTCAAAACTATGTAGAGAATACACCGGTTTGGCCACAAGGATAATAATAGACGGCGGCAACAAACCTGGGACATGAAGGGGAGGGGAGGGGGGTGAGGGAGAGGTGGGAACGGTGCTGGACTGTGCAAAGAAGGGTGTGTGTGGGGGTGGGGGGTGGGGGAGAGATCGTGGAGGAGAAGAAATGGGTGGAGGGATGGAGGGTAAGGAAGAAAGAACGCAGGCGGTTGCCAAAGAAAGTTGTAGGAAGCCGGTGCCAATATAGCCTGGATGATCGATAAAAAAGTTGCCCCACCCCACCCCCTTCCCGCTCCCTTCACCCCACCCCCTGAGGCCAAGCCAGTTCAGTTCTTTCTGCGCCAACAGGACGCTGAGTCAATCACCTGAACAACGAACGAAACGGTCAAGCCATATTATTTCTTTTGCCTTCAGTTTGACAAAAACAAAATATAAAAAACCCAAAAAAAACAAAAAAAAAAAAAAAAAAAAAAACAAACAAAAAAACAACAACAACAAACAAAAAACAACAACAACAAAACAACAACAACAAAAAACCCACCACCGCCTTGCAACACCAGGAAATAATCTCGTTTTCCTTTGCGCATGGGCTGAGAGTAATTTCCCCCCACGTCTGCTATGATCGGCTTTACTTCTTCTGACAAGTTTTGTCTACGGTTGATGGTTTGAAAAAATCGATCAGGTTGTCATCTAAGTCGGGAAAGAGAGGAACGTAATTTAAATAAATCACGGTTCAAAGGAGTTCCAGATTCTAATACTAATAAATGTACAAGTGAAAACAATATACTTCGAAGAACTGTTAAGTTCCACAACATATTCATTAATGTGAAATACCAGAAAATAATAATAATTATTGTGTATGCGTACACGACAGTGTGCATGCGTGCGTGTTTGTGTGCGTGTTTGTGTGTGTTTTCGCGCGTGTGTGCCTGTAAGAGAGAGACAGAGAGAGACGGAGGAAGAGAGAGAGAGACGGAGGAAGAGAGAGAGAGAGAGAGAGAGAGAGAGAGAGAGAGACACACACACACAGATAAGCAGAGAGAGAGAGAGAGAGAGAGAGAGAGAGAGAGAGAGAGTTTCGCACACGTGCGTGCACACATGCACACAGATGTGTGACGGCACCTGAAGGGCTAGTGTCTCCTCGGCTGAACAGAAGGTTAACACGCAGTACATGGCTTTTATCAAACGGAAGGGGAAAGAGCGAAACGATTTCATCAGAAAATGTGAGAGGGATGGGGATAGAGAGAAGGAGGAGGGGAGAGAGAGAGAGAGAGAGAGAGAGAGAGAGAGAGAGAGAGAGAGAGAGAGAGAGAGTGACAGAGGCAGAGAGAGTGACAGAGAAAGAGTGGCAGAGTGAGAGGGAGAGGGGACATGAGGGGAGAGAGAGAGAGAGAGAGAGAGAGAGAGAGAGAGAGAGGGAGGGAGGGAGGGAGGGAGGAAGTGAGAGAGTTAAAATTATTCAACACATTATTCTCACATATCTCAAGAAACGCCGTGCACGCCAGTGGCTCCAAACTTCGTAAATTCACTTTCATATTCATTTTCCCCCATGAAAATTTCTTCACAATTGTAATTCAAGTTATTGTTGTGGTCCCAAACGGACCGTAGAATTCCAGACAACCAGAGGGATAAGCCGCACGGACCGGGGTCGGGTTGGATCCGTTTGCAGCGCTAAGTTTGCTTGAGTTAGGAATGTTCCTAATGCTTATGGACCGGGTTGCACGAGGCGATCTTGAGCAACGCTAACTTTGACTAGAGTTTAAATGTTCCTTAGCATATGGAATTTACCGTGGAGAGAGGAACGTTCTTAACTCTAAGCAAACTTATCGTTGCTAAGTTCGCTCATGCATTACATCCATGGAGGTTACCCGTGGAGTTAGGACAATTCTTAACGATAAGCAAACTTAGTGCTGTTTCGTTCGCTCAAGCGACCCGCATGCACGGAGCTGATTTTGCCTATACACTTAAGACTTGTTCCTAAGTCCATGAATGCCAGTTTCATTACGACGATTCTTTAAAAGCAAACTCAACGCTGCTAGCTAACATCGCTCAGAATGCGACCCATCAATCAATACAAGGACCCGCACAAGGGAAGATGCCCCCCAAACCCTGATGTACTGGTTAAGCTACACATCACAAGGCCCGATCCAACGGCCTCCCGAATAACGCTGATGACTATCACGTTAACTCATCCATCCCTCCGGGGTGATCTGGGTTCCAGTCCACGGCTAACCAGACAGCCGCAGCTGCCGACACCTGCCGTGTGGGGATAAAAACGGTATCGCGCTAGGTCTCCGGGGAGTCGCAGGAATTCGTTCTTTTTTATTTATTTATTTTTTGTACATATACATTAGACAAAAGGGAAAAAAAAAGTTATTCTGTGTGAGAGCGGATGGGGAGATGAAGAGAGAGAGAGAGAGAGAGAGAGAGAGAGAGAGAGGTGCGTGCACGTAGCGTGCGCGTGTTTTGCATGCGTGCATATGTGTGTGCGTGCTAGCGCGCCTGTGCGTGTACACATTGTGTGAATGAGTATGCCCGTGCGTGCAAGTGCGGCAATTAGAAAGGATGCGGGGGGGGGGGGGGGGGGTGGCAGGCCGAAACTGAACGGGGTCATCAAAACTGAACAGAAAAATAAAGGGCTGCAGATGAGACAGCCGGATCGTAAAGGTTCGAGATGAGTGATAAATAAACTGGAGATATGGAGAAGGAATGGGGAAAGGAGCGACTGTGGGGAGCTAACGAGAGTGTGGGGGGAGGGTGGCTGAAAAAAATGAGATGGGGGTGATTGATGGAGACAGAAAGGTAGAATGGAAGAGAGAGAGAGAGAGAGAGAGAGAGAGAGAGGGGGGGGGGGGTGGGGGGAGGGAGAGAGAAAGCACTACCCCTCGCACGCGTGAATGCAAGTGTGGTTTGCCTGCATGTCATATGTACGAGAAAGAAAACCTCCGAGAACTCACATCTTATCGCTCAACGACCAGTCACAAACAGACGGACGGACTGAAACTGCATTTCTGTAATAATGCAAGATGCGAGCGTGGGAATGCTGGCCCTGGGTAGATTGACTTTGGCTGGTGTTTTGATAGAATCAACAAACTGTTCATCCCTAAATTGACTAAATCAATGAATCTGTTGGAATTAATCAATTAATCTCGGCGCACAAATGCCATCGTATATATGCAGACAGAAATGCATACCTCCTTCCCTCTGCTCAGGCTTTCACACACTTTCCTCTTATCATCCTCCTATTTCTATTTCTTTTGTTGTATTCCTTTTATCTCCTTCCTTCCTTCAGTCTGTACGTATCTTTACTTGTGCCTTATGCATATTCATTGGTTTATTTTAACCAATAGCTGACTTGTTTCATTTTATTAGCTATTTGATCACCGTTCAGATACAGAAACCTTGAACTGACGACTTACTGATCTGATTAATTCCTTGACTGCTGCTGGTAAGTATGCTCGTCAGTGAAGGGCTCTCACCTCACCGAGATAACACCGAGATTGCCAGTCAGGATGTCAGTCACCACTCTTTACATGGACTTATTCCTCTTAGGATTTTGCTGCCTTTGATCATAAAAATCAAATGACACCATTGAAAAGTACACGTTCGGCAGGGATTGCAGTACCTAATGCCACGCTGATAGTTTAACAATAACAAGTTTCAGTACTCAAAGAGTTAAAAAAAAGAAAGAAAGAAAGAAAAAAAAATGCTGAGTAGCTATACGACGAAGGAAGCAGTATCGATTAGTTGATCTCTCCAGTCCGGCCGACCGTCTGGCCCCAGTGTCCTTGACCTTTGAAAACAAAGACAGAGCACAAAGAGCACTATCTCGTCTTCGCTCATTATGCATTTGATCGCGGCCAACGGCTTCAGCTTTCCCTTGCTCCTTTTTTTCCTGGCACGCTTCGTTTCACTTAGTGGTGGTGTAGTGATCGTGTCACCGCGTTTTAACTGTCCTCATTTCCGATCTGACCCCCCTGGTGAGTTTTTGCTTTGTTTTATCCGCTCTAGAATACGGTCCATTTTTCTTCATTCGTTGAATTTGTGTTCGATTATTTGATATTTTGTTAGAATATTGTTTATGACAGGACTGATCCGCGGAATCATTTTGTGCACATCACACCCACCTTCCCATCTCCTCCCTCTCCCTGGTCTGCAGTTTCTCTACCTTTTTTACTTACATGTATTTATATTTTTTTTTTCTTCTCCCCTCCCCTCTGAATCAGAGCTGTGCGTGTATGTGAATGACTGGTGTGCAAGCGCTCTGACTTGTCTCTGCACAAAATTCAGCGCTTATACCTTTTTTCTTCTTATGATGATGATTATGATATCGGTGATGATGATGATTATTATGATAATCAGCATTATCATTACTACTACTACTACTATTATTATTATCATCATCATCATCATCATCACAATCCCTAAGCAGACCTATCCAGCTTCACCCCCTCCTCTCCCAACCCCGCAAGTCTTTAAGCACCCCCTCCCTATCCCCTACACATCATCATCATCATCATTATTATCATTATTGTAAAGGTATCTGTCATCACGTTCTCAGTGCAGAGACACATTTCACAGTCACTAAGTGTTTCCACAGCTGAAATGCAATGGTTTATTCACCAAGACAGTCCACGAGCCAGCAGTCAATAACCAAAGACCTCCTTCCCTGTAAAACTGACCATACGTGTCGTCACAGACTGGTGTAAAACGTGGATATTTCAAGTGCCACAAGTCAAGCGGAGGTCTTGGCCGGGTGAATACGCCCGACCAGACATTTTATTCAACCGATTCATTTAATTCTATGGTTAATAATTTTCGCACTTTGAGCATGCAGCAAGAAAAGGACCCCGAGACAGTTTTGGACACTTGTTACATGAGACACTTAACAGCTCTGTTACAAGACTTTGATCCGAATGAATCGCATCATGTTATACTGCCACTTGGTGAGAAACTGTACCGTTTGCAGTGTTCCCAAAAACGTACATATGTGCGTAAATGACGCACAGATTTACAACTTTGACGCACAAAATTTTTACCCTGTGCGTCAATGTGACGCACACTTTTTCCTGAAACTAACAAGCATCTTACGGCTTCCAGGAAAACCGCGAAGCACGCATCATGGGCCTAAGCTTAGGCTAGTGCATAGCAGACGAAACTGAGCTGGCCAAAAACGTGTTAGAGTAACTTCCCTTGCCGATGCAGGCAAACGCTTCGCCAGCAGCCTAGGTCTACTTCACCGAACAAGTAGTTGACTGTGTTTTCATTGTATTCAAGCATTTCGAATGTCCTTGTTTGGAGAAGGTGTGGGTTTCTTTTCATTTTCATTGTACAATTGTCTTCATTGATTTTTTGTATGTTTTCCTGTTGACCCTCAGAAATGTGACAATGACCCTCAAAAATTCCAGTCAAAGGGTCACAGTGACCCTCAAAAAATCAGGCCCATTGGGAACACTGGTTAGAACTGTCTATCACTCTGGCATCCACATAACCGTCACACAGTCTGACAAGGAGGATACGGACCGGGGTATGGATACTTTAACTATGTACAGGCCATTACCCAGCATGCCAGGGTGGTGTTGGGCAATCATTAAACGTAACTGTCAATTTGTGTGTGTGTGTGTGTGTGTGTGTGTGTGTGTGTGTGTGTGTGTGTGTGTGTGTGTGTGTGTGTGTGCGCTTGCTTGCTTGCTTAGAGTTGACTTCATCAAGATTTTGCACCTTATAAATAGTAGCAGCAGTAGTAGTAGTAGTAGTAGAAGTAGTATTTTTATGTATTTATCTATTAATTTTTATTTATTTATTCATTTATTCCCCTCGAGGCCTGACTAAGCGTATTGGGTTACGCTGCTGGTCAGACATCTGCTTGGCAGATGTGGTGTAGCGTATATGGATCTGACCTAACGCAGTGACGCCTCCTTGAGCTACTGATACTGATACGGATACTCAGCATCAACGAGCAGTCTACTAACAGACCATCAAGAAACAGCAATAGATCGAAACATGAAAGATTTGTACACACAAATCGACGGGTTTCCAGCTAAACGCTGGTGCTTTGACGCTAGAAGTAAACTTCATACTTGCATATTTACAATACTAACGGCATTCAGCTCTTGACAACTTAACTCTCTCCATACGAACGGCGAAAGAGACGACGTTAACAGCGTTTCGCCCCAATTACCATCATCAAAATATTGCAAGCGGAAGGCTCTTATACTGAAGAGGTGAATGTTGACAAAGAATACCACAGTTCTGACGACGGAAGCTAAAGGTTGGGTCATTCAGACACCCACTGGACATCCGAGGGGTCTGTGTTTAGGAGAAGAGAGGACTGGCCGTACTGAGTGAGTTAACACAGAAATCACCTCATCTTTCTTTCATATTATTATGCAATGGGCAGATTAGGCCCTCTTCAGTGTAATAATCAAGGGGAGGGGGATGGTGAGAGGGTGCATGGCAGAATCCATGTACCGGAATAGTTTAATGACAAAAATATTCAAAGTAATTCCTCAACACGTTCCCGACACGTAAAAACGATTTTTGATACTGATTTTTTTTCACGCTCCATTCAATACCACATTGCATCAACGAAACATCATTTTGAGACAGGAAAACAATTGCCGTGGCAAATTTGGCACAGGAACATTTTTACCATACTTGTACGTTACCCCCATCCCAGTGTTGGACAGGGGAAGGGAGAGCAAGAAAATGATGCACGGAGTAGGAAATGATATCGGTGTGTGTATGTGTTGGTGGGGGGGTGGGGGGGGGGGGGTAATAGGGAAAGGAGGAAAGGGTGGCGGGGAGAGGGACTCAAGACTCGGCGAAGAAGAAAACACAGCACGGGTCTCTCTGAAGTCACACCTTCATCTCTCCTCCCCCCACCCCCACCCCTTCCCCCAGCACCCTCCCAAAGCAGACCAGTCCAGCTTCACCCCCCTCCTCTCCCTACCCCGGCAAGTCTTCAACCATCCTGCCCGTCCCCGTCCCCAACCCCCTGCACACCTCCCCTTAGCTCCCCCCCACGCCCCTCTGTTGGCATCGGTAAAAATCAATAGGTGTCCCGGGATAAAAAGCCTGCCAACACACAACAGGCCCGCTGGCTTGCTTACATTGGATGGAATGGGTCCTGGGACACTCTTCAATTACCGCACGCTATGTCTGTCTGTCTGTTTGTCTGTCCCGTCCGGCACGGCATGCAGGGGGCATGAGGAACTGGGTGGGGTGGGGTGGAGGGGGAGTGGGTGGTGTGGGGGGGGGTTACGAGTGTGAGGTAAATAGGGAGGTTTGGGTGGTGGTAAATCGCGCGCACGCGCGTGTGTGTATGTATGTGTGTGTGACTTTGTGCACGCGTGTGTGTGATTTTGTGCGTGCTTGCGTTCGTTTGCGTGTGTGTGTGTGTGCGCGCGCGCGTGCGTGCCCATACGTGTGTGTATTCGTGTGTGTGCGGGGGTGGGGAGGGGAGGTGGAGTGTTTGGACCACACCAGTTCTAACACTGGCACATTTCACTGTACTATGTCTTCGAGAATGCTGTGCTAACTTTTCTGGCCAGGAAACAAAGCAAGTGTCTGCATCTGTCGGGCCTGGTTTCCGCTTGACAGGAAACGTAGAACACTGCGCCGCCGCCCATTTCTCCAATAAGACTGGATCTCCAACGGCGTCATCTGCTTTTTATCTTCGCCGGTATTGATCGTCATAAACGTCTTCAGTTCTGCGGCCCCTCTTTGACCTGCACTCGAAGTGATCCCAGTTTGGATTGCCCCTCCACACCCCATCCCCTCTTATTCACTCCCATCCCTGTGGGTGTTTGGGATACGGCCGATTCAAGGGAGGGCACTTTCCAAGTCTCTATTGCGGTCCCGCCTATGTTGAATCCAAAGAGGCGCTACATACTGTCTTTCTCCGAACAAAGAGCCAATAGACAGGACCAGACTCTGTATACAGGGTCATTGCTCCATGGGGAGTCATCAGCGAGCAGTGCAGGATCACCTCCCTTTGTGATGTTCATTGCCTTTTTTTTTCTTTTTTCTTTTGGCAAGCGCTAGGCTTGAGAGAGAGAGAGAGAGAGAGAGAGAGAGAGAAGGTGTGTGTGTGTGTGTGTGTGTGTGTGTGTGTGTGTGTGTGTGTGTGTGCGTGCGCGCGCGCGCGCGTGTGTGTGTGTGCGTGCGTGTGTGTGTGTGTGTGTGTGTGCGTGCGTGGAGAAGGGAAGTGGCAGCATAAAAGGCTGTTTGAGAGTGACGCCGCTTGAAGATACGGGGAATGGAGAATAAGTTTCCCTCCCAACCCACCAATACTTCACTTCCACCCCTTCACGCATCCCTTGATATGATCAAAATCGCACTCCCCCGCGCGCGCACGGCACACACACACACACACACGCACGCACATACATCACTAACACAGCACATAACCTAAGAATAGACACACGAAGCAATGCAGCAATAAAAGTATATCTTCTACCTTCTCCTACAACTTTTGCAAAGACAGTTGTGCGCCGAACACAAACACACACACCTGTTCACCTGATTTCTCAAGGCATGTAGATAGTGTGTCAAAGCCAGGGTCTCGGCTGAAACCTATACCTATAATAAATGTACACAGTCCAGAGTGCACATTAGTTTCTCCCAGAACAACCCCATCATTTACCAAACTGCACTAATAGCCCTCCGTCCTAAAATTCCTGAATTCCCTTCATTTTATAAACCACGGGTTAACACAAAGACCTTCCCAGTGGCAATGATTATTCGATGGTGTCAGCTTTGGACCTTCATTTATCTAGTACCTGAATATTCATCCACAAATTCATTTTCCTGCCATGCACGAGCAGATGGGAGTATCCTTTTGTAAATCGATGTGAAAGCACATTGTAGTGTAAAGCCAGTATGGTGCGATCGATGAAGCGTGGCTGCATTGCTTGCATGACTGCAGTCTGCTGAGAGAGACAGAGAGAGAGAGAGAGAGAGAGAGAGAGAGAAATCGAGACAGAGAGAGAGAGAGAGGGAGAGAGAGGGAGAGAGAGAGAGAGAGCAGCGAGAAGTAGCGTGCATACCACTATAATAATCACCAAATCACCATCACCGACAAATCTTTTTCCTTTTATGAACATGAAGATTAATAACCTCGTGGCTTGAGTTTTTTGGTTTATTGGTTTTTAACAATGGACAGTACAAGAGAGTCAGCATTCTTGGGCACAGGAAAGACGTGCATTATGTCAACATAGACATTTCAAAAACTGCGTGGTATTGCATTTTTTGGGAGTCAAATTTCTATGTATGAAATTTGAGTGGATTCCCCTGGGAGAACACATCACCAATGCCCCAAAGTTATGTGTTTTCTGTAGAATTCTGTTAGGAACAACTCTATTGTTCCCGGCTGTTGGTTATTTTAAGTGTTGCACGGAAACGGGGTTCGGTTTATCGTTTTTTTTTTCAACAGATCAGCACCCAGTGCATGACTTAACGTCCAGAGAAAAAGAGGAGTGAAAACCCAGATCCATGTTCTTTATTCAGACGTTCTGACCACGAGAAAGACCACTGGCCCAGAATAAAGCAAGAACTGCATTCCATAACAATCGTTTTATGAATTCTGCTTAAAAAAAACTGCTCCCTATCATTATCAGTCGTAACACAGGAAAGGGACAACAGAAAGGAAGAATAACTAACATTAAAATATAACAAAGTGAAAGATACGCAGAAAGCAAAGGACTGAAATATCAAAAATACATAATATATGGGACCTTAACCTAACCGAAGACATACCTTCATGTCCTGATACACACGTGTAGTGGGCGAAACAGAACGAGGGGGAGGGGTGATGGGGGGGAGACAATAATATAAAAAAAACAAACAAAATTCCACGTTACCTGTAATGTCTGTCGGGCGTGGAAGCGACAGCCGAGTCGTCCAGCAGTGCAGCACTCTTGACGTACCTCGGGCGACTGGCTGCCAGCAGCTCTACGGCACTCTTGCGGCGGTTCGCTGCAACACGGGGAGACAGAGAGAGTAGAGAGTGGAGAGTGAGGCGGCGTGCATGGTTATGGGGGGGACTCTTGTTGCTAGAGACCGAGGATAGAGGGATTGTGTGTGTGTGTGTGTGTGTGTGTGTGTGTGTGTGTGTGTGTGTGTGTGTGTGTGTGTGTGTATGTGCAGGTAAAAATCGATTGTTTGTCGGGAGCCGGTGAGGGGTTGTTAATTTTCTTCTAGTTGTTGGTGCAGTGGTGATGTTTACTTCTTTTTTATTAGAGCCGGTGAGAGAGAGAGGAAGAGAGAGAGAGGAAGAGAGAGAGAGAGAGAGAGAGAGAGAGAGAGAGGAAGAGAGAGAGAGAGAGAGAGAGAGAGAAAGAGAGAGAGAGAGAGAGAGAGAGAGAGAGAGAGAGAGAGCTGAAGGGACGGACACATCAAAAGACGGTGTACACATACAAACCACGTGTGCGTGCAAAACACACACACACACACACACACACACTCTCTCTCTCTCTCACTCACTGACACACACGCACGCGCGGGCGAAAACACACACACACACACACACACACAGAATAAGGAGGTGGACCAGGATGACTTCATAGCTGTTGAGGACGAAACCTGATTGATGGACATGAAATGCTGATTCCCCCATTACCCACCAACACACCTGTCTCGCGCTCACGCAACCACCAAATTATTTACACACACACACACACACACACGAAACATACAAAAAGGACAGGAGCCAACAAGTTCTGCAAATTGTTTCCCCTTAGTATCAGTTTCGGCCTCTGGCGATCCTCAGGGGACTTCAATGCAACACACACACACACACACACACACACACACACGTACGCGCGCGCGAACACACACTGAAGCACACAATGAATAACGAGGTTGACCGGAAATGACACCATGATTATGGAGGGCGAAATCCGAAACGACAGGCATTAAATAAACCCCTTAACTACTTGCTTGACCCAGCGAATGAGTGACACCTCCCCATTTATTCTCATGAAGAACAAAAGAAAATGCGCGCGCGCGCACACAACACACAACCACAGACGAGTCTTGGAGGTGGTAGTGATGATGGGCGTGGTGCATGCGCGCGCGTGTGCGTGTGGGGACAGGACAGGGGTGATGACTGGAAGAGGTCACCATACATTCGCTCCTTCTCTGCATCAGTTACATGAGTCACACAGCTGGTTGGTTTACTGGTGTGTGCTATGGTGCTGCTATTATGTGTACCGGTCACAAAGATTCAACATGTGCGAATGCGTGAGAGAGAGAGAGAGAGAGAGAGAGAGAGAGAGAGAGAGAGAGAGAGATGATTTATTCATATAGGCCAAGGCCCCTAATGAAGGGGTATGTGAACAGACTACAATGAAAAACAAAGAAAAACAAAAAACAATTCACATAATACAACATAAAATGAAATGGACTTTGTCATTTGTTGTCCAGCTTTGAGGAGTATTCGAGAATCATTTATTAAGCCTAAATATTATAGACAACCAAATATGTTTAAATTGAACTTGTTAATGTCTTCAACCTCCTGTGAAATTGTTAGAAACCTTGCTTTGTATTTATATAAAGCTTTCAAAGTCCGAGAAACTATTACGTAATGAAAACAGTTTCGTTGCAAGGCTAGTTTTCATTTGGAACTTATGTTATGTATCTGCTCATTACAGCTACGCATATTCTTCATTCCATGTGATTTTTTCAATGACAATGTATTGTTTTTGTTCAGCTGCATCAAAATTCTTACCTTTAGGGAAAACAACGTGAAGTGTTACAGGTAGGTGGTAAGAGTCAATATGTTCTGATACAATTAATTCACATGAATCAAACACAATATGAAAGAGATCTTTTGAAAATATAAATAATCGTTGACACTGCATCCAGCATCCGAAATGTAGGTATAGCGACCTTGGAGGTCGCCCTCACATACTCCATTTAAAATACATAAATCTAATGCAGTGCACACATTCAACAACAACTTACCATAATTGTTCAAGAGATTATCTTGTGAGTGTCGTGACTTATTGACAGAATGACTTTCATGCCGCTTGTAGAAATCGGAGAAATATTAACATATGTTTGAGGTTCTACTATTTAAATCACCATTTAGGATAATATAAGCATCATGTAATAATAAACAATCAGAGAGAGAGAGGGGGGGGGGGACAGAAAGAGAGAGAGAGAGGGGAAGACAGAGAGAGAGAGAGAGAAGACAGAGAGAGAGAGAGAAGACACAGAGAGAGAGAGAGAGAAAGAGAGACAGACAGACAGACAGAGAGAGAGAGAGAGAGAGAGAGAGAGAGAGAGAGAGAGAGAGAGAGAGAGAGAGAGAAAGGGACAGAGTATACTATCACTCTTTTGTCCCGAAGAGCTCAGCAGCGGTGTGCTTCCACACCTCACAAACCCAGGACTAACCATGGAGGCGTGGGGACGCAAATTCAAAGAGAAAGAGATAGCTACAGAGAAAGCAACAGAGAAAGGGAGACAGCGAGATAGAGATAGTGCGCAGAGATAAATGACGAGCACCCCATACTTCACTCTTCTACGATAATTTAAACGGCAACAAGTACACATTGCAACAACAATATAACTGACCTTGAAACCAAACATAATGGAGCCCACAAACACACATACTGTTCACACTGCTTCCCCTTTCTTCCTGTCACGGAAGTCTGCCTGACACAGTTTTTCACTTCCTGAAGAAAGTGGATGGTTATTTTACTTCATTTCAATTTTAAATGGCTTTCACTTGATTTCAGTTTTACATAGCTTGAAACAACAAGTGTACTGGCGTTTTGAGCAGCTTTTTGTGCACAGTAAATATCGCTACAGAAAAAAATGAAGCATTATTAGCAATACCTGGTTTTGAGATAACCTTCTAACTTAATTTTAACCACAGTTTCAACATGATTGGGTCGCTCCTTGACTGATTTTAATTTCTGACGGGTTTTCAGCCCTGAAATGGCCCCTTGCGGTCAGCAAGGTTAATATGCAACATGATATGATTCCATCATGTAGGAACCTGACTCTATAATTATGATAATATAGGAAAAAGGGTTAACGGAACAAAGGGGAACTCGGAAGCAAAAAACACCGCAGAATCCCCAAACAAAGATGAACAAAGAACTGGGTGGTCAGAACGGCCATTGCTGTGTTCGGTAACATCAACAGAGAATGACAGAAAATACATCAACCTGCTAAATGGACAAGGGGCAACACAGGCCAAAACGAATCCGATGAGTAATAGGAGAAGATGAGGAGGAGGATAAAGAGTGGAGAAAAGGGAAGACAAATACTATGGGGAATACAAATGAAGGAAAGGAAGGAGTTGTAAAAAAGGGGAAAAATAAAAAAAGAAAGGAAGAGAGAGAGAGAGAGAGAGAGAGAGAGAGAGGAGGAGGAGGAGGAGGAGGAGGAGGAGGAGGAGGAGATTGACACACACTATAGAAGGAAACAGGAAAAACTAACAGAAAGAGGAAGAAAACCACAGGGTAGGGACAGGAGGGAAGATTTTTTTTTTTCACTAATCTATTTTTAAACATAATTAATCTTCTTCCTTTTTCTGAACACGGACAAACAAGGGGATTTTTTGTTCTTGTCGGACTTTCCAGATACAAACTGTACCACTAACGCGCGGGTGGTGGTGGGGGGCACCTACCGTGATTCGTAATATGCGAGGGGTGCACCGAGGAAGAATCAGTTGGGCGTTGGACATCTCATCCAATGTTCACCAGTGTTCAGAGTTCGAGGCCCCTTCTCGGCGTAGTGTTGTGTCCTTGCGAAAGAAACTTTACTATGATTTTCTTCACTCCTTATAGGTGGGAACGGGTACCTGGCTTCCGCTGGGGAGGTTTAAAAGCGGCTGAAGGAGAGGTTTGAGCTCCGCCTTCCCATGCCGAGCCCCAGATCAGACACAGTCGGTATGAATTCATTGCCTCTGTGTCCGTAAAACGGCAATGGGACCTTTCACTTTTTGTGTGTGTGTAAACCTTAACGTGCAAGAGAAAAACATGGGACACGCCACGTTTAGCATCATGTAGATATTTTTTAACATTCCATAACACAATGTGATAACTGCCTGCTCCCTGCATCCTAACTGCTAAGCTCTCTGTCTCCCCGAACGAGGAACGCCACTACCACGATTATGCATTTGCTCTAGCATAGGAATAATGACGATGAACCCCCCCCCCACCCCCCAACAAACAAACAGTTAATAAAGGTGTTCTTACAGCGTTTAATCTTGTCCAGAAACAAACCCAAGCGCTTTCACACCAGACATTCACACGCATCCATAAATCTTAAGACAAGTTTGTCCATTTTCCCTTCTTTCTTTCATACCAGTTGTAGAATTACTGGCAATAAGACTGAGAAACAGCAACGTCAAAGGTTTCAGTGTCCCATCTCCAGACAATAACACACACACAAAACCAACAACAACAACAACAACCAAACAAACAAAACAGTTAGCAGATGACACAATGCTTTTCCTTAAAAAGAGGAAAACATAATCGAGTCATCGGAAATACTGAATGCCTTTGCAATATTCTCCAGATTGTGATTAAACAAAGATAACAGTAAAACAAACGCTGTGGGTATGGGAAACATTCGGCTGGAAGGTGACCTCCCATTTAAGACAACTGACAAAATTGAAATTTTAGGAATCTACTGTCAAGATGCAACCAGAGCTACAAATGATAAGGACAAAAAATGGCTAGGAAGATTTGAAAAAAATGAATAAACTTATCAGGTTATGGGGTAAAAGAGGCTTAAGAAGTTAGGTATACATGGTAAAAATAGCTATTACTAAAACTTCATTAGTAAGTCAGTTCACTTTATGTAACGCAGTCCACTGGAGTTCTGGACAAAGTACTCATAAACAGAACCCAATAAAAATTTAGCTGGCAAAGAAGATATTCAAATAAAGATGGATTTGAAAACATTACAAGAAAGGTGATGGAAAGAGACTACGCAGAAGGTGGGCTAAAATTTTAGCACAATAACTCCCTGCATTTTTTTCTACATATATTACCTGTGGACTATTCACCGTTTGATGCGCAATAAACACAGATCTAGGTAAACTTATAAATGGCAGAATTCTGTCATACCAATATTGTTGACTGCAACAACAAAACTTTTATCAATAATATTCACTGGGCAGAACGCAGCCATGATCTAGAATACATGCACAAGCTGCAGTCAATGAAACTACACTCGCACCAATATATTTACAAGTCTTTACAGATAATGGCACTAGTACTTTCAGTTACAGCACTAACCAGCCTTTATTCGATATAAATGTGTACAATGTTATTCCAGCTTCCTTATGATAAGCATTATGAATAATGTTATAATTCAATAATACTCATTAGTCCAATAAGACAGTTACCCAATTACAATGGCAGTCTCATGCCTGAGAACGTTTACATTGGTATTTCCAATGCAAGGGAGATAATCCAATAAATCACTGCTCAGATTCCAATACCATTTACGAAACAATGACATATCAACATGCCTTTTATTCTGCAAGTCATCAACACTGAAAAATACAAAGAAAATTTCCACACGCCAGAAAATTTGTTCTTCGTACGTAAGGTTTCAATTCCTTCAATTCGAGCCTTTCATTCCGAATGTCAGGCCACCAAAATATAGCTCAGACAATTTACCACAAGACTCACCGTCATTCAAGGCTTCAACAACATGAAAAATACGGAATCAAATTTTCAAATTTATAAACGAAGTGCTTCGATGTCCTTTACACTCAATACAACGGTAACCCTTCTTTTCCCAACTGTAAACAGATGCAACTGCACACCAGTTCAAATTTCAACCTAACATTAGTTTTGTAATGGACAGAAAAAAAGAGAGAGAAAAAAAGACTTCTAAAAAAATACTTAAAATTAAAAATAAAAAAAAATTCACGGTTATTATCACTACCTGGGCTGGATCCATTTTTCATTAGTTATAGAACATTGGTTGCTTCTTCAACTGTTACCTGTTCTTCATAGGGTGCAGTTTTATCCTTGTCTAATTTGGGGTATTCTTCATTAGACATAAAACCATTTAAGGCTGTGTTCAAATCCTCAATTCCAATTTCTGAAAACTGGTTGTATAATTTACAGTAATATCTTACTTCTGCTAAGATTTCCTTTTTGGTCCTCAATTAATTTCCTTCACTGTTTTTAACCATGGTCACAGTATTACATTTTCCGCCTGCTTTTCTTTTTCTTCAAAATTTAAAGAAATATTTAGTGTTTTTTCTTCCGCTCAACTCGTTAAGCACGCGATCATGTTTGCGCCACACACACAAACAGTCGCCTGCGCACATCAAAGATGCACCCAGCCAGCTCTCACTACACACAACAAGCAAACACTCAAATCAACGTCAACGAGTCCTGTAATCAACAAATTACTCATCGCCACAAAACCAGGAACGCGACACGGCCAGGTCACCGCGACCCCCCCCAAAACAAACTCCCCACGAGACTGGCTGAGAGTGATTCATAATGCATGAACTGCTGCTCACGGCCAAATCCAGCTGTCAGCCACTGCAGTGCAATGGTCGACCTCTGGCTGGGTGACGTCAATTCATCTGATGACGTCATATGCTGTCCACGAAAGAGTCAGTCTGGGGCGATGGGGGTGTGTGGTGTACTTTTTAAACGAAACTTGATTGTGTTTTGTCTTTTTTTTCTTCTTTCTTTCTTTATATATTTATTCACTATTTTACAATACTTTCAATGGGGTGGAGTGTATAAACAAAATATGAAATATTAGCATAATTATTCATAAATGTACACGTACAGAAAACGAGCGAGAGTGGAAGTATGGATAAGAGAGAGAGAGAGAGAGAGAGAGACAGAGAGAGAGTTCATTTGGATTAACTGGTTTGAGGCAAATTATCGACCAAAGCACTTACCAACATCCGTCAGGACGACACGTCTTCCCGTGTAATTGATCACAGGATTCTACACTCCATGAAATAACCACCTCTGGCGGTATGGGTGACACTAATTAATACCTTTCTCATTTAACAGCCCCTATCCCTCCGCCCCCCTTGGTGACAGTGTTTTGGGAGTGTAGCCTAAATCACTGCGTCCTTTTAGGCCCAGCCGAGTAGGTATATATGTCTGGGGTAATGCGCTCCATAAATTTTAAACTTTTAATCGCAATGTGATAATTGTTCAAATGAAAAAAAGGCGACTGCTTGACCTTGCATTTAAAAACAAACAAACACTTAATAACTGTATAGATTCCGCTTACTTTTTAACTGTTGACTGGGGTTGGGATGGTGATAGTTTGGACACTTGCCTACTTATTTAATCCCGAAGCCCGCTGTTCTCCATTGTTTCACACTGTTAACAATGGGGCCTACATGTTACACAGCCTCGCTGCTGCTCGAGATCGGCAACACACAGCTGTGTCTGTCCCTGCCCTGCCTACTGGTGTTGCCCGTGGTCTGACGGCATGTGTGCTTCAGAGCCGCATGCGTGTCCACCGACGATGGCACAAAATAACGCATCGTCAGCCTCGGTTCCAGAGACACATCCATGATGATGACTAGTATTAGAGCTTAGATGTTCTTGGGATTTGAGGCCTGGAATTGCACCTTGATTTTTCCGAAGGGTTGCAAAGGGTGAAGGTGGCGGTGGTTCCACCAAGAACTAGGAGCGAATCTCATGTGCGTTAAACAACTGAAATTAGTACAATCACAGAAAACTGTAAAAGCAGATGCCTACAAGTTACAGAACAGAACAGTTGGCAGATTAGGACCAACCCAAATCAGTCATTATACGAAAGGAACACAAAATCCTTTATGATTAGAAATTAATTTGTGGTGTAGGTTACGTAAGTATTCTGTATTCTGAAAGGTGACAAAAGAAACAGGTAAGATGAGACATGTTACAGATGGGAAAACCTGGCATACCCAGTGGTAACCATCACCCACCAGTCTCAGAACACACGGTGCTTTAAAGTCTTAACTCCCGAGAGCAAGGTTTCGGTTGCGCATGCGCACTAGAGCCTATCCAGGACTTGTATCCAAATCCAGACGACCTTCCCTACATGGGTCACATGTGGTGGTGAAAGGTTAGTAGATCGTCATATTTCTCTCCGTTTGCATGTTTTACAAACAATGTGGTCGTTTACGGTTGCCAACGTCGAGGGGCTGTCTGCATGCTTTCCAATTCTCACCGGACAGTACCACGTGCTGGTGCTATTTTTATCTGACAGACACGTCTTGCGCAAACACAAACGGCTCTAGCTCCGCCCCTTTTCTCTGCATTCAAATTTTGTATTACGTGTAGCTGACACATTTTGTACTTTCCAAAGTCAATTCAGGTCTAGATTGGAAGCTGCTAGGCAAATCTCGCTCTCTGCCATAAATGAAACCAAACCGTAGCTTTATTAGGCTTTTATTTTGAATAAACCTTCACCGACGTCACAGTGTCAGACTCTGGTGAGAAACTGGCTTGATTCAAATCGCCCGCCATTTATAGTCCGGTTCAGGCTTTAAGAACAGGTGGCGATTGTCAACTGCCTGGCTGGTGGACGGAACGAGAAAACGCAACACGACGTCACTGTACTGGCGATCATTAATCTAAATGTACGACAGTCGTGTTTGACGATGACCACCAGAACGTCAGAGGAGGCAATTGCTGTGACTATCCAGGCTAGAATTTGATTATAGCGGAGACTGTCTTGCCCAAGTTACATCCCCGCTCTCTGGGCCAAGAGTGTTTTAGGACAGTCGGTGTTGGGACGGTTACCAAAGGCCCACGGCTGCAGTACGATGAGCCAGTGTAATCTTGCCTCCTAGTTTCAGAGTCATAGTAATTCACAAAAGACTAAGCTGTAAATGACTTCCCATTATCATCACTGTTAAAAAAACGTAAAAAGAAAAAATCCAATAGCCTTTTACGGCGTAGCGGTGATTTCATGTCCACTGGGTCTAGGGTTCGGTACTGGAAACCCAATCCTCTCATTCCGCCGTTTTAACCTTCCACACCCCAAGTCAGGTACCCATTTAAACCTGGGTGGAGTGCGGAAAATCGAAGTAAAGTGCTTTTCTCAATGACGCGTTGGGTTACGCTGCTGGTCAGGCATCTGCTTGGCAGATGTGGTGTAGCGTATATGGATTTGTCCGAACGCAGTGACGCCTCCTTGAGCTACTGAAACTGAAACTCAATGACACAACACCGGGCCGAAACCGGGCCTTGAACCCTGGTCACTGGTGAATACAGGATCAGAAATCCAACGCCCAGTTCTGCCATTGCACCCTGCCCACTGGACCCAACGCCTAATCGAATCAACCACAGCACCTGAAATCAATAACAGGAGTCAACAATACTAAAAGGCTTCCACCTTGACTGGTCACGGGCATTTCATGCAGGTGGCTTTTCACGTGAGCGGACAAAAGAAAATTGATCCAGATAGTAGTTACAAAAGTCCCGCACTGTTTTGGTTCAACAAAGTGAAGTGTTCGTTGAATCAGAAAACAAGCTGTGATAAAGTCATTTCCCCACACATGGTCACCCCCCAGAGTCATTTGCATTGGTCTGGACTCACAAAACTTGTAGAATTTTTTGTTGTTCTCCTCTCTCTCTCTCTCTCTCTCTCTCTGTGTGTGTGTGTGTGTGTGTGTGTGTGTGTGTGTGTGTGTGTGTGTGTGTGTGTGTGTGTGTGTAGTAATCATAAGCTGGAAATAGAAACAGGGACACACTAAAGGCATACCACGAGAGTTACGACTTTGTAAGGTTTGTAACATGTCTGTGATTGGGGATGAGTTTCATTTCATAATGGAATGTCCCAATTATGATCAGTTACGAAATAGATATGTTCCGATATGTTCCTAAAAAATATTTGTCTCCAAAATCGGTTTTTAATTTTTGTAATATGCTCAAAGGAGGCAAAAATGTCATTTTAGCTGTAAGTAAGATGAATAGATTTGCAAATGTTGCCTAGCTACACTTTTGGAGTTAAAAGACATTTGTGTTTTCTCAACTTTTAAGTGACATTGTTGTATATTTGAAAATGTTTGTTCTGGGCATGAAAAGATTACATTGCAGCAATCCTCCATACTCCATTAGGAGTGAAAGGATAATTAAAACTTGAATCTGTGTGTGTGTGTGTGTGTGTGTGTGTGTGTGTGTGTGTGTGTGTGTGTGTGTGTGTGTGTGTGCGTGCGTGCATGTGTGTTTCATGAATCGTCCAGGACAAACCCGGATAATTTTGACAAAAGGGAGGAGGTTTTAGCTGCTTGCACCCGTTTCTGTTAAAAATAAAGCCCAATCAATACAGTAGGGTTCGGAAGAGGAACTCTTGCGGGACATGTTGACTGGAAGAGGGGAGAGAAAGTAAAAGGGAGTGTTTACAAAGCCGTCCTTTTCTGGATCTCGAGATAATATCTCTCCCCTCCCTCGTCGACAGGACCCCTGTGGTGAATGGGTGCTATGTGAGGTTGATTTAGTGTGTGTGTGTGTGTGTGTGTGTGTGTGTGTGTGTGTGTGTGTGTTGTGTGTGTGTGTGTGTGTGTGTGTAGTGTGCGTGCGTGTGTGTGTTTTGTGTGTGTGTGTGTGTGTGTGTGTGTGTGTGTGTGTGTGAGAGAGAGAGAGAGAGAGAGAGAGAGAGAGGGTGGTTTCAGACAGGAACCAATGACCTGAAGAAATGGGAAGCTCTTTGCTGGAACGTACGGTAGTCAGGTGTGGGCTGATGGAGGCTGTGTATTGGGAAAGGGCGGATGGGAGGGAGGACGTGGGGGGGAAGGAGGATAGCACTGACAAGCCAGACAGCTGACGAAAGCATTACCATGACAACTGAACAAACACACACATACAGACAACATATCAGCCCAGCTGGTGCATACGCACAGGTGTGCGGACACGCACACGCACATACACTCACATATGCACGGAAACATACTACATACGGGAGCGCAAGCGCGCATGTGTGTGTGTGTGTGTGTGTGTGTGTGTGTGTGTGTGTGTGTGTGTGTGTGTGTGTGTGTGTGTGTGTACGCGCCAACGTGTGCACGCGTATTTGCATCCGAAAGGTCCTTAGCAGGCACCAATATATGACAACAAAACATGTACAAACTTCATGTAACTGTATATTTGTGAAACCCACTTTCGACCTTCCCCGTCATGAATAATAAAACGCGAGAACGTTTTTTTTTTCTTCTTTTTTTGGGGGGGTTGGGGGGTTGGGGGGGGGGAGTGGGCATGGAGAGGGGAGCAGGGTGGGAGAGGAAGAGGGAGAAAGGAGGGTGCACGCGGTAAGAGCAAAGAAACTGACATGAAGTGAGGGGAATGATGACGACAGATCACGGTAAGGGGTCCAATTATGATATACAGACAGGATGTTATGTCCCAGGAGACAAGCATTGACACGTTCAGAAAGAGCGTACTCTGGCTGGAACAGACGGGAATGGCACGTCGCTGCAGTAAACCGAACTCCGTTTATGTATATGTCTTGGTCTTTGATGATGCCTGTCTGTCTGTCTGTCTATGTATCTATGTGTATCTCCTTCCCTCTGTACACACACACACACACACACAAACACACGTAACATTTTACACGTGTAGCCGTTTTGTTTATTTACCCCACCATGTAGGCAGCCATATTCCGTTTTCAGGAATGTGCATGCTGGGAATGTTCTCGTTTCCATAAACCAACCGAACGCTGACATGGATTACTTGATCTTGAACGCACGTATTCGATCTTCTCCGTACGTATACCCATGAAAGAGGGTCAGGCACGAGCCGAGGTCTACACATATGGTGACCTGAGAAATTGGAAAAAAGATCGCCATCCTTAAGCCACCAGAGGCCGCGACGGGGGATCAAGCTCCGCGGAAAACTGGCCGCGAGAATCCTTTGCTGTGACTATTTGGCCATCGCATCCGTTTGCTCAGCGTTAACAATTTTTTTTTCCAAAGTTTACGGAACTAGCGTGGAGCGACGTGCGCAATAGCCGAGTGGTTAAAGCGTTGGACTTTCAATGTGAGGGTCCCGGGTTCGAATCTCGGCAACGGCGCCTGGTAGGTAAAGGGTGGGGATTTTTACTATCTCCCAGGTCATCATTATGTGCAGACTTGCTTATGCTTGAAGCCCCTTCGTGTGCATACGCAAGCAAAAGATCAAATACGCACGTTAAAGATCCTGTAATTCACGTCAGCGTTCGATGGGTTATGAAAACAAGAACATACCCAGCATGCACACCCCCGAAAACGGAGTGTGGCTTCATGGCGGGATAAAAACGGTCACACACGTAAAAGCCCACTCGTGTGCATACAAGTGAACGTGGGAGTTGCAGCCCACGAACGAAGAAGAAGAAGAAGAAGTAGAAGCGTAGGGCAAAGAACCTTCTGAGCGTAAAGCAAACTTTGCGCCGCTGATACCGCTCGTGCAACCCCACCCAGAGATCAGCCCCGGGTTTTCCATTGATTTCACAGCACTGACATGACGGCCCACGCTGCACTGCACGGGGGGGAAGGTCCGGTTCCAGGTCGGTACATACACACTGGTCCCCTCCGTATCCACCGGGGATCCGTGTGTACACGGCAAAGCTTTTCTGCTGTGGCTGGAACAGCTACGGTTGTCATACCCTTGCGTTTCTTCATTCATTCTGCTTCCTGAATAAAAAGAAATCGATGAAGAGAAGCAGAGAAAGGATCAGCTGTCCTGTGCTATGGAAAATGTGGACACGTGTGTGTGTGTGTGTGTGTGTGTGTGTGTGTGTGTGTGTGTGTGTGTGTGTGTGTGTGTGTGTGTGTGTTCGCGCGCGCGGGTGTGTGTGTATGTGTGTGCACGCACGCGCGCATGTCTATCTCGGTTCCTTGTTTTCTTTTCATGCATTTCTCCGCCACTTTTTCCCTCTTTCGTAATCGTGCGTGCGTATGTGCTGATTAACTGATACCCTAAAACAAGTGACAGGATATTAAATCTTGCGCGTGCGTGTGCGTTTTTGTCTAGCTCTGTGTGTGTGTGTGCGTGCCTGTGTGCGTGTGCGACGTTGCGTGTGAACAACCCACACATTCTCTCCTGTTGATAGGTATGGTCTGTAATTGTGAAGTATCTGGATTCCTTGTTAAGCCTGAAAAGCTTCATCCACAACAAAACAAGAAACATAAGGGGCGGGGTTGGGGCTGGGAGGGGTGTGTGTGTGTGGGGGGGGGGACGAGGATTATGATGAGGAGGAGTTTGGTATTAGTTCTTTAAACACTCGAGTTTTTTTTTTAATCGCTGAAAATGTTCGCGAGCGTGTGGTTGCCATGAGCTTTCCCTGTTGGTTCAGAGTTTCGATATGCATGCATGTTTGCACGCTTGGAGACGGCACGGATATTGAAAAGGTTTCAATAAAACATTATTCACTGTGTGTTGAGTGAGCGAGTGCTTGCGTGTGTGAGCTAGAGAAGGGTGGAGGAAGAGAGAGGGGTGAGGAGGGTGGAGGGAGAGAGGGGGGGTGGTAGAGAGAGAGAGATGGGTGAGACACACAGAAACAGAGAAGGGACGCAGAAAGAGAGCGAGAGAGAGAGGGGGGGGGTGGGAGAGGGAGGGAGAGAGAGAGAGGGGGGGGGGGAGGAGAGAGAGGGAGGGGGGCGGGGGGGGGGCACACAGTTTCAGTTTCAGTAGCTCAAGGAGGCGTCACTGCGTTCGGACAAATCCATATACACTACACCACATCTGCCAAGCAGATGCCTGACCAGCAGCGTAACCCAACGCGCTTAGTCAGGCCTTGAGGGAAAAAAAAAGAAAAAAAAAAGGTGAATAAAAAGAAGATTAAAAAAAGGTGAATCAAAAAAAGAAAAGAAAAAAAAGGTGAATTAAAACAACAACAACAAAAAACAAACAAACAAACAAAAAAAACACCCAACAACAAACCAACCTACTACAACTACTAATAATATGTATGAGGCGCAAAAAACTTGATGAAGTCAACTATAAGCATACATAAATAAGTAAGTAAATAAATAAATAGATAAATAATAATTATAATACAAAAAGGTAATAATAATAATATAATAATAATAAATAAATAAATAAGACAACAACGATGATAAGTAAGCAAGTAAATGTAAAACATGGAGACACACATTCACCCATACACCGACATATGCATAACAGATATGCACCAAACATACAGTTTCACAGATATGAAAGCACAGTCAAATACACATAAACGTACATGAGCCTGAACACACACACACACACACACACATTACCCTGCACCTCCTCTACCCCCCTCCTCCACACACTCATTTCTAGGCTACGTATCGCAGCTTCTACGGCACACACACACACACACACACACACACACACACACACACACACACACACAGATGAACACTTACTTTTACAAGCACACACACATACGCCCATATCCCCCAACCCCAACCCCAGACACATATATACAAAGATATATATATATACACACCCGCACGTTCCAATATCCCGTTGCTCCCACATGCACAATGTAGGCATGCATACACTTACATACACATCCTCTACCCCCCTCCCCTCCGCACCGCCCCCACTCACACACACACACATACGCGCGTGCACAGAACTCTCCTGACACTTGTGTACACTTACACCCTCGCGCATGCATAAACGCACTCAAACACACACACTCACACATACACACACGCACAGAGGCTGCCACTGATTGGCCGCAAGAGGGATGGGAAAAGATCTCTGATGCCAAGAACGTGGCATTGCGAGGAAAGTGGGTAGGTAGGTAGGGTAGCATTGCGAGGAAAGTGGGTAGGTAGGTAGGGTAGCATTGCGAGGAAAGTGGGTAGGTAGGGTAGCATTGCGAGGAAAGTGGGTAGGTAGGGCAGCATTGCGAGGAAAGTGGGTAGGTAGGGCAGCATTGCGAGGAAAGTGGGTAGGTAGGGTAGCACTGCGAGGAAAGTGGGTAGGTAGGTAGGGTAGCATTGCGAGGAAAGTGGGTAGGTAGGGTAGCATTGCGAGGAAAGTGGGTAGGTAGGTAGGATAGCATTGCGAGGAAAGTGGGTAGGTAGGTAGGGTAGCATTGCGAGGAAAGTGGGTAGGTAAGGCAGCATTGCGAGGAAAGTGGGTAGGTAGATAGGGTAGCATTGCGAGGAAAATGGGTAGGTAGGTAGGGTAGCATTGCGAGGAAAGTGGGTAGATAGTTTCAGTTTCAGTAGCTCAAGGAGGCGTCACTGCGTTCGGACAAAACCATATACGCTACACCACATCTGCCAAGCAGATGCCTGACCAGCAGCGTAACCCAACGCGCTTAGTGGAACACACAGAAACACAAAAAAGGAGGGACAGAGAAAGAGAAAGAGAAAGAGAGAGAGAGAGAGAGAGAGAGAGAGAGAGACAGACAGACAGACAGACAGACACAAATGGATAGAAGAAGACACAGACACATTTTGAGAAAGCGACAGAGGGAGACAGATTTGGTAAAAATGCGATAAAAAGATAACTCTCATGGTTATAATCTTTTCTTCTTTTTTTTCCAGTCAATAATACATAGGGATTTCTCCCAGCCAGCAACCTGTGCCAGCTGTACCTTTAAGTTCAATCCCAAGGGCGCCTTTTGGACCCACACACAGCACCAAAATACTGCTGAAAAACAAACAAACTGCTTCAATGAAGGTTGAGTACTTCTCTTCCTGTTTCCTCTTGCATCGTTATCATATCGGGTTATTTTCCTGTTGTTGGAAGCGCACAGTTCAGTTGTTGACGTTTCAGATTGGGTTATGTTTCTGAAATTTTTCTATCAAACGTCTTAATTGGTAGCCTAATCTGAGCATCCCCAAATTAAGTCTTCTAGCAGAGTTTATATGCTTAAATTCTTCAAGTTTATATCAGGCAAAACGCCCCCCCCCCCCCCCCCCATTTATAACAAGGTTCTTTCCTTTAAAAAGGGCACTTCATCAACACGTAACAGTATTTCCACAAAAAATAACAGTACTTCCACTAGACACCACATTATTGGAACAATGGCACGATACAAACAGGACACCAGCAAAAGCATGACACCAGTGCACTGTAAGTATACTGTATACATAATACCAAATGTTACCATAATGCAAACGCAATGCATATTCTATTTGTCGGAAACGTCCTGGCTAATGCAAGAACACACTTACAAAAAAACAAAACAAAAAAAAAACAAACAAAAAAAAACCCAGAAAAAAATAAACAAACAAAAACGAAAAAAACAAAAAAACAACAACAACACCCCCCCCCCCGCCCCCCCAAAACAACAACAACAACAAAAACACAAAAACAAACACAAAAACAACAGCAAAAAACCACCACTGATTTCTGATTTATTAAAGAAAATAACGACATAATTACGCTGTATCCCTCCCCCACCCCTCGCAGTCTCCGTCTCTTATTCCTCCAGGTCCCTTCCCCCTCCCTTCCAACCCCCCACCCCCCATTTCTCTCTCAGGCAGACCAAAACGCTCTGCATAGTTATGTAATCTATCAGGTATGATTCATTGTTGATAAAATTGCATTCGATGCACACATGCCCAAATCTTTACAAATACCATAATTCTCTATAGCTCGATATGATTTGCCTTCCTATGCGGTTATTAGCGGGAAATGGCCAGATCTAACCAATCAATTCCGTTCATTGCAATAAAGTAAAAGGACCACTGAAAAACAAAACAAAACAACAACAACCAAAACAACAACAACAAAAAACAAAAACAACAAAAAACCCCACACGAACAAAAAAAACAACAACCCAAAACAAAACAAAACAACAATAACAAAAAACCCAAACCAAAACCAACCAACAAACAAAAAAACAACAACAAACAAACAAACTAAACCCCAAACCAAATACGTTTCTGTTTCTTTAACAAAATCATTGAACTGCTTCAATGCTTCTGCTTCTGTCGTGGATTATTACGGAATGGGTTATGCTGCTATTCATCTTCCACCTGAATACATACATACATACAAACTGGCACACATAGATGTGCACACTTATGTGTAAACATCAGAGAGAGAGAGAGTGAGAGTGAGGGGGGGCGGAGAAAGGGAGAGAGAAAGAGAGAGAGGAGGGACAGAGGGAGAGAGAAAGAGTGAGAAAGAGAGAGGGAAAGAGAGGGAGGGGGAGAGAGAGAATGAGAGAGGGTAGAGAGGGAGAGAGAGAGGGGAGAAATGGATAGAGAGAAAGGGGGAGTGAGGAGAGAGAATGAGAGAGAGAGGGGAGAGAGAGAGAAAGAGAGGGAGAGAGAGAAACAGAGACAGAGACGGAGAAAGTATGTCACACACTATACAAGGAAGCTAGAGAGAGAGAGAGAGAGAGACAGAGACAGAGACAGAGAGAGAGAGAGAAGGGTGCCAAAGAGACAGACAGACATGCAGACAGAGACAGAGATAGAACACAACACTACCCGAATAACAAACACGAACCACATTTCTTTAAAAAAATAAATAAAAAAAAAGTTTTTTTTTTTTTTACACAATACACGGGACCACACAGAGAGGGCAGCAGAAGAAAAATCGAACACAAAGCCCACTGTTCAAACGCAACATTTTGCCAACTTTCCGGCCAGCAAGCAGTTCGATTAAACAAGCTGTGAACGTGCAATAGGACTGAAGGTGGTGGGGGTGAGGGTGGGGGTGCTATGCTAAATATAGAGCGATTCTCACCCCCCACCCCCTCCCCACCCACTTCCCCTCCTTCTTTCGTCCAAAAATCGATATCAGCCTACCTCTGATCGATTTGTTAGCTCGCCCGATTGTTGTTTACATTATTTTTGTTTTTACTTTCGTGAGTTTTTGTTTATTTATTCGTTTTTTTGTTTGTTTGTTTGTTTCAATGCCCTGGGGTTATTTTCATTGGCGAAGGGATGTAACCCAATGAACAAACATGCAAATGCGCGCGTTAGAGAGAGAGAGAGAGAGAGAGAGAGACAGAGACAGAGACTGAGAGAGGGTAACTCAGGAAAAGGTAAATGCCGCGTCTGAACTTTGCAGATGGACAGATAGAAGATGGATATATTAGACAGACAGATAGACAGATTGATTGATAGATAGGTAGATAGATAGATACACAGGTAAATAAGGCAGAATGATAGACAGACGAATCGAATACAGTAACAGACAGACAGACAGACAAAACCAGACAGGGAACGAGTGAGACAAGGAGCAACAGGGAGTGAGGCTGAGGGAGGGAAGAAGAAAGGGGCGAACGAATGGAAGAAGGGGGAGGGGGTGAAGTTTAGAGACTAGGCCAGGGAAACAGAGACTGTGAAAGAAAGGAAAGGCGAAAAAAAGGAAAGAGTGCACACAGACACACACACACACACACACACACACACACACA
>NC_134878.1:60023761-60028761 GCF_041734735.1 Babylonia areolata | reverse complement strand
TTGGTTACTAAATTGCCTTATTAAACGCTTAGTTGCCAACTAAATGAAGCTTGGCGTCTAGATCTCTAAGGAAGCGATGCATGAAACTTTACTTCCGGTTACGCTGGCTACTAAATCTTCAGGTTGGTCACTAAATTTCGACCACCTTCGGAGGTGGTGGAAATCCTTTAGTTGCCAACTATCCGGGCACCGTGGAAGAAGGGAGTGAAACGGTGCTGATAGCCTTCAAACAGTGATGGTCATGCAAGGTGATTAAAATGAATGAAGGAGTGAATGAACTTGACTTGTATGTATAGCACATAAAATGTTCCCACACTTGAGAACCAGTCTGAAACTCTAAGGCTCTAGATCATCGATCATGGTGACATAGTTTGTCAGCATCCGTGATAAATCACACACTGGCGCATACACACATAATATACTCGTACACCCCCCGCGCATAACAAACGCACGTAAGACACGCAGAGAGAGAGAGAGAGAGAGAGAGAGAGAGAGAGAGAGAGAGAGAGAGAGAGAGGCAGACAGACAGACAGACAGACAGACAGATAGATCAAACCGCCTTTCAATCCAAGCCCAGTCAGATAAAACATCGAAATAATAAACGCCCCCAGCTCAATGTTCCCCACAGACAGAAATACCGGACTCTCTCTCTCTCTCTCTCTCTCTCACACACACACACACACACACACACACACACACACACACACACACACACACACACACAGAATGGGGTGAATGACTTCTAATCTCTCTGGAGGATGGGGATCGGGGTACAAATCCACAGAGACAAATGTTCCAGGACTCATCTCCTCAAACAACACAACGTTCACCGACCAATGGCCCAAGCCGTGAACAGCTGCGTCACCCTATCTTCTTCTTCTTCTTCCTCAGCTCTGTGAAGAGTCACTGGGGTGCCGCTACAGAAGAACTGTTCACCACATTCCTCCAGGTCTGTTGGTTGTGTGTCAAAGCCTGTGTCTGCAAATGTTTTTCCAGTCCATTCTGCAATATTGTCAGTCCATCGTTTTTCCTCCCCTCATTGCCTCATTACTATGGCTTGAATTCTTCTTTCCAAATCCGTCGTGAGGGTCCATGTCTCGCGTGCATACAGGTATATAGAATACATACCAGTGCACGCAGGAGTCTGACCTTGTGTTTCATAGAGATGTTGTTGTCCTTCCATCTACAACAAAACCGAAAATGCCAGAGGTGGAGGGTGCTGATGAGGGATGGGGGTTTCCATTGCTTACATGACGATCCCAATCCTCCTTGTTTTGCTCGTCATCAGAAACGAGTGTTCGTCAAGCCGAAATGTGTGTGCTGGAAACGGAGCAGTTCTAACATTTGCCACATCGGTCAGCATTTCATTGTCTTGCGATCATAACAGAGATCTAACAAATTTTCAAACTTTCCCTGTCTTTATCGCGACTTTTCTGATCCAGAATACGACAGACGATTTGATAACTGCTGTCACGTTACACTGAACACAGGTGTGGTTTCCTTGTGACGTGAAAACCGACAGATGTACTGGTACTTCTCGGATTCCACTGCCCATGGTCATTTTCGAGAAGAGCTCAACAACTGTTTTTCCTGGTGAATGTCTTCATATTACATTCTACAACAGACTACCGAAGCGTTCACGATAAAGTATGAAATTAAACTAGTCTAATAAATCAAGAAAAATAAAGGGGGAAAATCGATAAACAATTTCTCTACGCAGTTACAAGCACACACGCACGCAAGCACACACACACACACACACACACACACACACACACACACACACACACAGCTCTCCTGTCGTGATCTTTCCCTACTTCGTTAGAACTTTTAACAGATTAAAACGAGGACTTCGCTGTATACTCCTGAACATAAAACTGGCTGCCTACAGGGCAATCCAAACAAACGGCCGGCCATACAAACACGTTTCTCACCCTAACAACTGCATCGTGTCCTCATACTCGATTGTATACAGGGTGCCTCATCCTCCGGGTACGTGACTTACCTTGGGAACACGCAAACAATACTCCAGGCATGTCTGATCATGTGATATCCTAATGCCTCAACATGAACAGAAAGTGCACGTTTGGAAATGTAATGTAATCATGAGGTTTATTTCATTTTATTTTATTTATTTTTTTTAGAAAAGGAGAGAGACAAGACAAAATAGATAAGCACTGGCATGCTTTTTTTTTTTATATCCAGTCCCCGTCCTGAAAAGTGTCTACACCACAGGGAGAGAGATTCAAGATTCAACAACTTTACTACTCAAGGATAAAGATTTTAGGCATTGCCTAGTCTTCCAATCTGTCCTTGTGACAACAAAAACAATAACGATAAGACACAACAATAATAACAATGGTAAATACTACTATTACAACAACTACTACTACTGACCACTGGGAGAGAGAGAGAGAGAGAGAGAGAGAGAGAGAGAGAGAGAGAGAGAGAGAGAGAGAGAGAGAGAGAACAGAGGCAGAAACAAAGACAAACAGAAACAGATTCAGTCAGTCAGTCAGTCTCACTGATCGTTATCAGCGAGGCCAGTCCCAACCTGATCACGTCCATCACGCATAAACTATCCAGTCAGCCGGAAATGGGAACAGAAATCTGACACTCCCATGTCGACGGGTAGAATGCTAGAATACGATCCACCCGACGGCGGGTATGGACATGGATAGGGCGTGCATGACGATCAACACCGCACTGTTTGGGTGCTGGGGTGGGGGTGAGGGTGGGTTGTGTGTTGGGGTGGGTGGGGGTGGGGGGAGCGATGGTGGATGGGGGCGGAGAGGGAAGGAGAGAAAGTGTGAGAGAATGGGGAGGGGTGGTGGGTTGAGGGAGAGAGAGAGTGTGGGAGGAACAACAACAAAACAGATTCTTTATTAAATTGGGCAACAGATACGCAAGGTAAAGCTTTTATATTTCATCTATTTATTCTTATATAAACATCCAGC
Source organism: Babylonia areolata (assembly GCF_041734735.1). Classification (NCBI taxonomy): domain Eukaryota; kingdom Metazoa; phylum Mollusca; class Gastropoda; order Neogastropoda; family Buccinidae; genus Babylonia; species Babylonia areolata. The sequence continues at coordinate 60,025,804 of NC_134878.1, read as the reverse complement.
CCTCGCTCAGAAAGGGCCCAAAACAAACGAAGCAAAGTGTGAACAAATGAAAGAAAATGAAAGGGACACACACACACACACACACACACTCACTCACACATACACACACTCACTCACACATACACACACTCACTCACACACACATGCACATACTTTCTCTCATTCACACAATCACAAGCACACGGACACAACACAAACACTCCTCTCCTTCCTCTTCCACCTGTTCCAGGAGCAGTGATCCATCACCGTCAACCCGTCCAGCCACAAGTTAGTACTGACCGTGTGGAGGTTGTGGACACTGGGACCAGCCAGCTGTTGCGGCATATTATATTGTCGCCTCACATACACCGTCGCACCCCCCCCCCCCCTCTCTCTCTCTCTCTCACACACAACTGTTGAGCACAACACATACTATCATCGGCATAATATACTGTCCCCGGTGCAGGTGAGTTTCTGCGGTGACCCTCCCAACATAACCTTCTCGCAGGCGACAATATCATGTGCCTATGTGCGACAAGTTATGCCGTCAGAGAAGGTCGGCCCATATTATTGTCTCCAGCGACAATAATTACACGCCGCAACAGCCAGCCCCCAGTGCAGCATGCTGTTACTACTGGTATTATACCAACGGCGCCATCACTCGCTTCGTTCATCAATCAGTGTCTGGTCGAGCGTTTAATATTAATTAACGAGCACTTGAGTCCTGTCCGTTGCCATTTTCATGACGTCCAGTCTGACCACTACCGTTAACAGCGATACCAGGATGGCCGAAGTCCACTCGAGGAAGGAGGGATTTATTCAGATAGGCCATAGCCCCTACTACAGGGGTGTTAACCAAGTACAGCAGTCAAACCCTTATGTCTGTAGAAAAGCAAATACTATCTACTTAAGGTGTGAACACGTTAACAATCAATGGTTTGTGTAACATCTCTAACTTTTGAGAGATTTATACAATGAATTATAATTTCACCACGATTGGAAGGGGAGTAAAGAAGAACGCAAGATCTTTACTGTATAGGTCATATGACCCGTTACAACTGGTCATGCTGACAATGAAAGCGTGAACCGTTGTTATAGTATACTAGGAACATAATCAACAATGTCACATAAATCTTCAAAAGAAAAAGTGAAGAAAAGGGAAAAAGCATTAACGACGTTGTTTTCATAATAAATGTATCTACCAAGGTCATGGAGGCAAACCTCGTCTTGCATCAAACGCTGAAACCCAGTCATCGACGGATAAAGCGTGTATTTTTTAGGAATATACTTCTGTCTAAGTCGTTCAATTCTGTGCAGTAGAAAGGAAAATGCAGTTCCTTTCCATAGCATTGTGGCAGAATGAACATATGAGGTATTGCTCTGATACAGCAATGTAACGTTTTTTGTGTGTCTGTTGTTCGGATATATCTAATCTAAATCTTATCAGGATGTCACGGGTATGCTTGTTCGTAACTGTTGTGAAGTAATATTCAAAGGATACGGGATGTTTTGAATGTGTGGTAATCTAGTGCTGCTGCTGGTATCTTCATTCCAGTTTTGGTAGTAACAACCTATCAGTCTCTGCTTGAAAGATCCCAGGAATATATTTTGATAAACCACCCCCTGATTTTCCCATACAAAGCGAAAACCCGTCTCGTGTAAAGTTTTACAAACATGAGACACCCAACAAATCTTACCATCATTATGAAGTGGTAGGAGCATAGGAATCATCTAGTGTTGTTAAACGTAACCAGTATTTGATGCAAGCAACATAGGTAAAAACATATAAGGGATAACATCCAGTTTCGCCGTACATCATGTCGTTCGGGGTTCGGGGGCTGACATTTAGCAACTTCTTCAATGCGAAGGTGTGAACATTTTCCACCGCTTTCTGTTGTGTTAAATCCCATATTTCTGCACCATATAATAACATTGGCTTAATTTGTGTGTCAAAAAGTTTTACAAAAATGGTTGCTGAACAATCTAATCTCCAATGGGTTCTAAAAATGACAATGACCCCTTTTCTCGCTTTACAAGTTAATTCACTGATGGCTTTACTAAATG
>NC_134878.1:59976161-60023661 GCF_041734735.1 Babylonia areolata | reverse complement strand
TGCACAAACATGCAGTTTCACAGATATGAAAGTACAGTCAAATACATATAAACGTACATGAGCTCCAACACACACACACACACACACACACATTACCTTGCACCTCCTCCACACACTCATTTCTAGCCTACGTATCGCAGCTTCCACGGCACACACACACACACACACACACACACACACACGCACGCAAACACACACTCACAGAGATGAACACTTACTTGTACAAGCACACACATATACGCCCATATCTCCCACCCCCAACCCCCACACATATATACAAAGATATATATATATATATATATATATATATATATATATATATATATATATACACACACACACACACCCGTACACAGATCTCTCCTGACACTTGTGTACACTTACACTCTCGCGCATTCACAAACGCACTCAAAAGCACAGACCCACACATCCACACAAACACACACATACACACACGCACACGCACAGAGGCTGCCAAGAGGGATGGGAAAAGATCTCTGATGCCAAGAACGTGGCGTCTAGTGTGTTGCTCAGTCTATTGTATTTGGAAAGGCCCACAGAGACTCTGTTCCGTTTTGAAGAAATTTGCGCAATGTTGGTTTGGAAATGATGCCGATATTTGTTTGATTTGCAAAGCATCGTGCTCTACCTTTCATGTTAGACTTTCGGCCGCTCCCTCTCTCTGCTTTTATTTCTTTGAGGCGATCGATGGTGTGATGGCCTTGTACCTGTTCTTTTTGGTATTCTTTGACTTTTCTGAGGATTTCCGATTTTCCTAGATGTAGGCCGCTCGTTGGTGTTGCGTTACCAGCAAGTCTGTCAGCTCGCTCATTTCCCTTAACACCTGCATGTCCCGGGCAGTATGACCATGTGAGTTTTTTAATCTGAAAGTTGCGCATTGCCTTATGCCACTCTGGGCTTCCCATTCCGTTTTCAATTTTCTGTATGAGGTTCATTGAGTCGGTTAGAATCATGGCATGTTGGTTTCCGGGCGTATGGATGGACGATAGCCACTGGAGGGCATGTGTCGCAGCTTCAACTTCCATCGTTAGGCTGGAGGTTGTGACTTTGTAGGCAGCATTCTCTTCCCAAATTGTTTTTCCATTTTGTTTCGCAGTGAATCCCCAACCAGACTGGTCTTTGGTGACTGAGCCATCTGTGTATATGATGATGTCCTCTTCTTTACTGTTTTCTTCTATGAGTAGCTTCACTTCCGCATCAGTTTTGCCCTCTGGCCATTCCCGACAATGTCTTCCTAGAGTGGGTGAAATGGCTGTGTTGAATAGATGGTTGAGGTTTTTGGGGTTCTTCTCCCATTCTTTTGTTTCTTTCAGGTCTTGTAGTCGGCATACTAGCTGGATTGTGTCTTCTGCTTGTCCCATCCATGATCTTCCTCGTCCTAGACGGCTGCCTTTTGGTTCTTTGACTGCGTCATGCAGTGGGTTTTGAGGGTTTTCTAATGCTTTGAAGTAGGTCTTGACCTGTTCTAACTTGTTTCTGGCCTGTACTGAAGGAAGGTCAAGCAGGTATCGCATGGTTTCTGTGGGCGTGTCTTTTGTTGTTCCAAGGATCAGTCTCATAGCTTCATTTTGTACTCTTTCTAATTTTAGGAGGTTGCTTTGAGACGGTGTTGTAAGCCCAAGTCCGTAGTCGATCACGCTGAGGACGAGTGATTGGTATAGCAGGAAGAGGTGGCGTTGTTCAATTCCTTTGGTTGCCATTGCTTTTAAGACTGAAAGGCCCTTTTTGCATTTGAGAACAGTATTTTCCGTATGTTTTCTGAAGGTCAGCATCCTGTCGAAGTGTATTCCTAGGTAGCGTAGGCATTCAGTTTTCTCAATTTGAATTCCATCGAATGACACAGAAGGTGGTGATTTGCTCGCGGTTTTGTTGTTAAGGGTGCACAGCAACGTTTGGGCTTTTGCTGGATTGATGGAAGATCCTGTGTCTTTGCACCATCGAGCAATATTGTTTAGTTGTTTCTGGACGGCTTTAGTTCTTTCCTCAGCATCTTTCGAAGTTTTGAAGACCAGGCCATCATCCGCAAGGGTAAGCACCCGAGCAATTCCATTGTTGTTTAAGTCTGCAAGGCCCTTCGTGTAGACATTGTAGAGGACAGGAGAGAGCGGAGACCCTTGTGGCAGTCCCATGGATAGTTTAGAAGGTGCAGACATCCAATCTCCGAGGCGTAGGACGACAGTTCTTTCCTGAAGCGCTGCTGCTATCCATCTTGTCAGTGTCAAACTTACTCCATAACTTAGTAGCAGCTCCATGAGGTGCGCAAACTGGACTTTATTGTAGGCATCTTCAAGGTCAATTGCTACTGCTAGTGTTTCTTCTTTTCTTTGGAATCCTTCATACACCTCATATGCAAAAGCAGCTGCATTTTCCCATGTGGACTTGCCTGTTCTGTAACCACCTTGATTTGAAGGGAGAATGTGCCTGTGTTCAAGATCCCTTGCAAGTTTCCTGGCTATCATGCGTTCCATGAGCTTTCCAGCAATGTTTTGCATGGTTTGGATCCGGTAGCCGCTTACCTGATGATGGTCCTTTCCTGGTTTTGGTATGGGTTTTAAGAAGCTGTGTGTCCAGTCCTCCGGCACTTGTCCATTGTGGAAACTGTTTTGATATAGACTGAAAAGTTTGCTTCTGTCTTCTTCCGATAGCTCCTTGATGTCTGAGTAACGAACTTTGTCTGGGCCAGGAGCCGATTCTTTCTTGCATTTAGCTATTGCCTCGTTTAGATCATCCATTGTCAAGTCATCATCAGGTCCAGTCTGCATAAGGGTTTGGTTTAACTCCTCAATATATTTCTTTTTCTCATCTAAGTTTCTTTGATCACTCTGTTGTATGAAACGTTTGAGCAAAGCAGATCCTTTTTCTTCATTTGTCTTAAGCTTGGTTCCGTCAGTGTCTAACATCTCTGGGGTTGTTGTTGTGCACGTTTTCCCTTCCATGCGACGATAAAATTGCCAGAACTCTGTCAATGTTGTGTCATAACTGAGTGTCTCGCAAAACTGTTTCCACCTGTCATTTTTGGCCTCTTGAGCAATGACTTCAAACTGTTTAGTTTTTTCTTTCATTTTTGTTTCAATATCTTTGTCCGGAGATGGTTTTTTTCTTTCTTTTTGCCAAAGTTTGACAGCCGCATGTTTTTCTATCCAGGCTCTCTCTGTGTCGGTATTCCACCATGGGGGCTGAATAGTTTGCATCCTGTTCAGTGCCGTTCTTTTGTTTCTTCTGCGTCTTAATTTTTCGATGACAGTTGCCTCTTTGGTTTCATACTGAAATGGATCACGCAGTTTCATACAGGGTTTATCTGACAGTTTCTGTAGACTGAAAGCTACCGGGAGGTGGTCGCTGCCTTGGTATGGAAGCGTCTCTGCATTCATTTCTGCTCTGAATTTTGGAGATGTTAGAGCGATGTCGATCACACTGTCACTGTCCCCTTGTCTTGTTCCAAGGCGAGTTGGGGATGTGGTTGTTAATGGGCTAAGAAGAATTTCCCCTATCATTCCTTCAAGTGCAAGTCCTTGTGGGTTGGTGTTCCGCTGGTCCCATAACTTCGATCTTGCATTAAGGTCTCCACAGATAATGACCGAGTCTCCAAGTTCGTTCTCTATTTCCTCTAAAAAGGCCCAATCCTCTTTTGTTATGCAGGTTCCTGGGTGAACATAGGCATTGATGAGCACGATGCTTTTGTGAACTCCGTCAGGTTTTTCAAGACGCACCCCCACTAATTCACATGAGTTGCTACACCATTTCTCTAGATTTATGGTGGAAACTTTGTTTTTTAGGTTTTTGTTCAGTATGATTGCTACCCCTCTTCCTTCATTCCTTTGAAGGACTGTGAAATTCTCAAAATGTATTGGTCTGTCTGCACTTGTCCTGGTCTCTTGGAGACATAGAATGTCAAAATCATATGCCAATTTCTCAATTGTTGAGATTCTCATTCTTGCGCTGGAACAATTCCAACTGCCGATTCTAAAGAATTTCTTTGACAGCCGCTCTGCTTTTGTCATTCTGCTACCTAAGCACAATCTTTTCCCACCTCTTTTGCCACGCCTGTTTTGGGGTTTTGGGGATCTGAATTTATGTCTCGTGCTATGCAGCTGATCCCCGACAAGACAACAACAACAACACAACACACTGATTAACAAGACAACAACACCACAATACACTGAATAACAAGACAACAACAACACAGCACAACGTCCACCTCTCCCTGCCCTCCCCCACCTCTCTGCTGGTGGCCAGGCGTGCGGCGCGGGCGGGCAGGCCGGCCTTCATGTAGAGGGAGATGGCGGAGATGTAGTCCCCCTCCCTCTCCTTCACCTCCCCCGCCCGCTCCTCCTGCCCCGTCTCCATCAGCCACTGGTTGTAGTTTCGCCGCAGCGTCTCCAGCTCTGGGTGCATCTGGTCACCAGAGAGACAGAGAGAGTGAGCTGTTCACTTTCAGTTTGATGGTGATGACAATAGGAAATTTTCTATCTAAAATTACGTTTAAATAACATACTTACCCATGACCCAACTAGTGCAGACTCCGGCAGGGGTCTGACATTCCTGTCCTGTGCAAACTACTATCCGCCTATGCGGAGAAAAAGAGAGCAACTACGGCCGATAACCTCCCGGAAGTAGGTAACCTCCCCTTTGTCCCGCTAGCTAGCGCCCTCTTTTGACGGCAGCCATCTCGACACCTGTTCCTGTGCTCCGCATACGGCTAAGTTTTTTTCGTATTTCTTTCTGTCTGTCGACTCCTTGGCGTCCTTGTTGTTTGTCTAATTATGCCTTCCAACAGGTCGCATGATTATGTAGCTCGATTGGGTGTTGGTGATGACAATGGATACTTTATACAGTGCCTATCCTCAGTCAGAAACCAAATGCTGTCTGCTTTACATACACCGAGTCATTTCTGACTGATTGCTACGGACTAAACGCTAACTACAGTCATTTCTGAATGATTCCTACGGACCAAACGCTAACTGCATTACAAACACAGAGTTATTTCTGACTGATTGATACAGACCAAACACTAACTACAGAGTCATTTCTGACTGATGGCTACGGACCAAATGCTAACTGCATTACAAACACAGAGTCATTTCTGACTGACTGATACAGATATTCATATAACCCCTATCCTCAGTCAGAGACAAGCTCTAAGCATTTTATGGAGTCATTTGCATGACAGGCTGCCTACCTGTGTGAAGCCAAGTGAGAGCTGCCTTTGGGCACTCGTCATTCGTTTCCTGTGTCATGCAGTCAGGTTTCAATCATGCACACACACTCGCACAGATATGTAACCTTTTAAGGGTATGACCGTTTGTTATATTTTTACACCACCATGAAGGCAGCGGTACTCCGTTTTCAGGAGTGTGCATGCTGGGTATGTTCCTGTTTCCATAATCCAGCGAATGCTCACATAGATTACTGGAACATTAATGCACATATCTGATCTTCTGCTTGCATATATATATGAACGGGGATCAGATGGTAGCGGGCTTGCACATATGCTGTTGACCTGGGACACAAGAAAAGTCTCCACCATCAGCCCACCATGTGCACCAAAACCAGGGGTCGAATTTGGGAAACCCAGGCAAAAATCCAGTGCTCTAACCGTTCAACCACCGCACCCGTCATGTCTTCAACTGAAAGGAAATTTTTTTCCTAAAATTACGTTTAAGTAACATACTATGATTTTCAGAGGCTTCACTGCGAGTAAGTAGTATTTTAACAATTAGATTTTTGTTTTTGTTTTAAACTGACATATACACCCATGAACAGACTACAATGCTATCACTGATACCTTCACTTCAGCCACTTCGATGGCCTCATCCCACATGTGCATCTCCTGGTACATCTCTATGGCTTCGTCAGTGTGGTTCTGGAACAAGTCACACAACACACCACTCACCAACACATGCCGTTAGCAAATTTACATAGATGGAAGTGACTGATTTTTATCATGTTGAAAAGTTTGGGGACGGAGTCCAGGCGCCACTAAACCAAAGTGCATGTCTTATCACCAAAACAAAGTGAAATAAAGTGGAAAAACAACAATAAAACACACACACACACATGCCAAAATGCCAATATGGGCAGCGAATTTATACCCACTATGTCGTGGGCTTGGCACAGGAAGGTATGGCCTCTCCTTCCACCACGTTTAACCCATTCACACCTGGTTGGAGTCAGGAAAACTGGAGTAAAATGTTTTTCCAAAGTACAAAACACCACGCTGAAACAGGAACTCACCACCCTGATCACTGGTGAACACCGGCCCAATGCCTAACTGATTCCGCTATAAATGCTTGTATGTCCCTCCATATGTGAAAAAGAAACAAACTGAAATAGAGTAAACTGAACTACGCACACAAGTACGGAAATAGAATTTTATAAATTAAAAAAATAAATAAAACAGAACAAAAAGAAAACACACAAATAAGGCAAGTACTTCAAAATAAAACAGGAATGAAAATGTGCACACACACACACACACACCCATGGCTAACTTGTTGCACACTCACATACACACACCCAGGTCCCCATCGTCTATCGTCACACAAGGCAGGAAGCACTCACCCCTTCCAGGTAGATGCTCTCAGCCTCCTTGAAGTGCTTGTTGAACACTGCCAGGCGGGCCCTCACCTTGTAGTGCTGGAAACCATCCCCTCCCTGAGGATGAGAAACAGAAGGGAGAAAAAAAAAAAGTAAAGAAAAGAAACTGTACGCAAAAATGATTTTCCACTCACCACGGTCCCTGAAGAATGACTGATGGTTTGAAACATTGACATTTCTTTCTTTCTTTCTCCCCCACCCCCCCTTTGCAAAGGTTATATTCTTTTTTCAATCAACACAACACAAATCAACACTATTCACATTAAGCACATAATGAACCAGTAACATCTGACATTCAATGATTTCATCACCACTGACAACAACATTAGGTAATGACTGTGGCACACATATGAGTTAACATCACCAAACATTGACATTTCTTGTCAAAGTGAGTCATCTTTTACAACCCACAGTTGCTGTTTTTACAGACTTTCTCCATTTGAAAGTTTTATATATAGTCTCAGCAGTCATCTTTAGTTTTAAAAGTGACGACAACAACAACAACAAAAAAAGAACTCTCCTTCATAGCAATGACAGAAAAAGCAATGACCTTTTCTCTTATCCTCCACCAAATTTTTTTTTTCAATAATAAATAAGAAAGTTGTCTATCTAAACCTAAACCTAAATCAGCAGAATCTTCACTAAAAGGGGCAAATTAGTGGAGTGATGGCCTAGAGTTAACTCGTTCGCCTAGGAAGTGAGAGAATCTGAGCGCGCTGGTTTGAATCACGGCTCAGCCGCCAATATTTTCTCCCCCTCCACTAGACCTTGAGTAGTGGTCTGGACGCTAGTCATTCGGATGAGACGATAAACTAAGGTCCTGTGTGCAGCAAGCATTTAGCGCATGTAAAAGAACCCACGGCAATAAAAGGGTTGTCCCTGGCAAAACTGTGTAGAAAAATCCGCTTTGGCAGGAAAAACAAATAAAAAAACTGCACGCAGGAAAAAATACAAAAAAAATTGGTGGCGCTGTAGTGTAGCGATGCCCTCTCCCTGAGGAGAGCAGCCCGAATTTCACACTGAGAAATATGTTATGGTAAAAAGAAATACAAACTTTAAAAGTACAATAACAAGGAAAACAAAACTTTCAATATATGGCCTACTTGTCATCAACACAATCAAGCTTTTTTTCTTTTATATATATATATATATATATATATCAATTCAATTTCTCTTCAAGATGTGTGAACTGTGATAATGGCTGGTTTTATCTTACATTATTCTGGTTTCAAACGTGTTACATCCCTGACATGGCCTCTGTGGTCAGCCAACTGGGATATAAGCCCTACGACTGACTGGTCTTATACTCTGGAAAAAAGTTATATCCTTGACAACACCCCCTTCGCTGCCACCCCACCCCAGAAAATAACAACCAAACAAACCAAAAAAACCCAGGGTTACGTTATCCCTTTCCATCTCCAAAGCCTGCAGAAAACAACTACATCACTCACCACCTGTCTTTCCACTTCCTCTGCAATGGACACCGTTTCTTTCAGGTAACGCGCCTTGGCGATGTTGCCCAGAGCTGAGTAGCATCTAAAACAATGGGCACATATATATATATATATATACTGCTAATAACAGCAATGCTGGTCTATGGTTTCTCCAGCTTTCCTCTTGAATACATTTATAAATTTTGTTATTCAGTCATCTCTGAATCAAGCGTTACATGTGCGCGTGGTGTGTGTGAATGACAGGTGTGAAAGCGCTTTGGTTTGTCTCTGCAGATTATCACCATTATCATCCTCAATACTTTTACTGTAATTATCATTATTACTAATACTATTTTTCTTATTATCATCATCGTCATTATTATTGTCATTATCATCATTATTACTATCATTTCTAATAATATTATCATTATCATTACTTTTTTTTTTTTCATTATAATCAAAAAGTACAACACAGTGTGTACATACAAAAACCTGACATGGATTAACATATAACACATGCACAGGCTGACTGCACACACATACACTTCTCCACTGTCTACATGAACAAAAGATAACCTGGCACAGCCAATGGATGACACTGGGCTTTCTAGGGCTGTCATCCATAATTCTTTTCAATCAGATTGTCCCCCTCATGTCAAATTGCTCGCAAAACACACACACACACACACACACACACACACACAGAAAGATGTTCAACTTTCTGGAGCAGTCACCCATAATTTTTTTCTCAAGGCCTGACTAAGCGCGTTGGGTTACGCTGCTGGTCAGGCATCTGCTTGGCAGATGTGGTGTAGCGTATATGGATTTGTCCGAACGCAGTGACGCCTCCTTGAGCTACTGAAACTGAAACTGATCTTTTCATTCAGACTGCCCTAATACCCCCCATGTCAAGTTGCTTGCAAACACACACACAGACACACACACACACACAGAGAAACACATTGTATGTGGTGAAACAAATCGATATCCTAATAGCCGTATCTTCCAATCTTCCCTGCCTGACAGTGTGTGAATGAGGAGTGTGAGAGGACATGACCTACCTCTCAGCAATGTGCAGCTGTCGTTCATCCAGGGCCAGTTTGCTGAGCGTCTTCCACATGGCCTCCGTCTCTGGCGACGACTCCAGCATCTCCAGGAAATTCGCAGCCCTGGATGAGTGCAGAAGACACCCACACTCACTCACATTAAAAAAAATAAATAATAATAAAAGGAAATTTTCTATCTAAAATTACGTTTAAATAACATACATACTCCTGACAACAAACCTCCAGAAGTCACCAGAGAAGGTGTAGGAGGTGGCGGAGGTCTGGAGTCGACCAGAGGGAGCGGAGGAAGTGGACAAGGTGGCGGGTTGGCGTTGTTGAGAGGGCCAGGAGTAGAGGGCCCAGAGTGTCAGCGAATCGATTGCGATCGCGCCTTAATTTTAGCACGATTCCCCAATCGAGCTACATAATTATGTGACCTGGTTGGAGACATAATTTGACAACAAACAAGAACGCCAGAGAATCGACAGACAGGCAGAAAATACGAAAAAAAACTTAGCCGTATGAAGAGCACAGGAACAGGAGTCATGATGGCTGCCGGAAAAAGAGGGTGCTAGCCAGCGGGACAAAAGGGAGGTTACCTACTTCCGGGAGGTTATCGGCCATAGTTTCGTTTTCTCCGCATAGGCGGATAGTAGTTTGCACAGGACAGGAATGTCAGACCCCTGCCGGAGTCTGCACTAGTTGGGTCACGGTTAAGTATGTTTAATTAAAAGGAAATTTTCTTCCTAAAATTACATTTAATTAACATACTTAACCGTGACCCACTAGTGCAAACTCCGGCAGGGGTCTGATTCCTGTCCTGTGCAAACTACTACCTGCCTATGCAGAGAAAATGAAAGTAGCTATGGCCGATAACCTCCCGAAGTAGGTTACCTCCCCTTTGCATCCCTGACTACCACCCTCTTTTTCCGGCAGCCATCTTGACTCCTGCTCCTGTGCTCTGCATACGGCTAAGTTTTTTTGTATTTTCTGTCAGTCTATCGATTCTTTGGCGCTCTGGTTTTGTGTCTGATGATGAATCACAACACGTCACAAGTTACTTGGCCCAACTGGGCGATCAAGCTCATATTAAGGCGTGATCACAATCGACAGGTGGACACAGTGAATACTGTTGGCAAGGTTAAAAGGCTGAAGGTCCCATAGCCTTTCACCACCATCAGGGCAGTAATATCCATATCCACTGTGTCTAGAGCCTGGCATAGAAAGGCAGGGCTCAATCCTCTCCTTCCGCCGTCCTAACCTTCCCCAACTGATCAGGTCCCCCATTCACACCTGGGTTTGAGAGAAGGAAGTTGGAGTAAAGCACCTTTCTCAAGGAACACAACACCATGCCAAAACAGGGCCGAAAACCCTGATCACTGGTGGACACTGGACCAGGAGTCCAGCACCTAACCGATCCTGCCAGGATGCCTCCACAAGACTCAGGGCAAGATGTAAAAAAAAAAAAATAAAAAATAAAAAAGCTGTATAAGCTAACTCTTTTACCCTCAATAAAAAATTGCTTTGACTTGACTTGGCTGGACATGAGTGGATGTAAAGGAAATTTTCTATCTAAAATTACGTTTAAATAACATACTTACCGTGACCCAACTAATGCAGACTCCGCCAGGGGTCTGACATTCCTGTCCTTTGCAAACTACTATCCGCCTATGCGGAGAAAACGAAACTACGGCCGATAACCTCCCGGAAGTAGGTAACCTCCCCTTTGTCCTGCTGGCTAGCGCCCTCTTTTTCCGGCAGCATGTAACTATATTTCTTTTGTTACACTAAAGTTTGTGGCCAGGGTCAAGGGGCCACTTAATTCACCTTAGTGTCTGTCATAATACCAAAATAAAGTAAAAAGAAGGGAGAACATGCCAGAATTCCAATACAGAAATCCATTATAATCCTGTAATACTCCCATCTATGCATTTACCAACACACATTGCCACAATCTACAACAATAACATCAAGACAGCACATTAACATCACCACAAGCACCTTCCACAATGAATGAATGAATGAATTTGATTACTGTAGGGTGCCATAAAATGTCAACATTTAGGTTGTGTGTTCACAGTGGCACAGAGAGAGAGAGAGAGAGAGAGAGAGAGAGAGAGAGAGAGAGAAACAAGAAGAAACTAGCACAGATAGAAACAACAAGAAACAATCAAATGCCTGCACAGCAGACCACACACACAAACACACACAATGCATCTGCGTCAGCAGTGTACCCGTGTCATATGAAGGAACATGTGTATGTGAAATGTGGCTGGTGGGGTGTATTCGGGCAGAGCATGTGTGTTTGTATTTGTGTGTATGAAACTGAAATGCAGCTGTATATTTCATTACACTATTCATGCATACACACACACATCTTTTTTTTTTTCCCTTTTCAGATCCACTTTCTTTTTTTTCTTTTTTTTTCTTTAGATAGCTTAACTCTCTCCATACGAACGGCAAAAGAGACGACGCTAACAGCGTTTCACCCCAGTTACCACCATCAAAATATTGCAAGCGGAAGGCTCTTATACTGAAGACGTGAATGTTGACAAAGAATACCACAATTCTGACGACGGAAGCTAAAGGTTGAGTCATTCAGACACCCACTGGACATCCGAGGGGTCTGTGTAGAGGAGAAGAGAGGACTGGCCGTACTGAGTGAGTTAATGAAGTAAAAGAATAAAAATTAAAAAAAAATAAAAAGAAAAGAAAAAGAGCAGCTATTGCTTATTCAGTTAACTATCATAAAACCAGTTATTCACTTTGACTATGCCTTTAGAAAATCAATTTTTGACTTTGACTAATTTAGAAAGTTTGTTTTGTTTTGTTTTTCAAATAAAATGGAAACCATTCTAATCTCTCCTGATAGTCTCCCCCCCCCCCACGCCCCCCCCCCAATCCCCTCCACCGCCCCACCTGTCATAATCTCCATCATCAATGGCAGTGCCAAACTCCACCAGCCCCTCATCCAGAGCGTAGGACACAGTGTTGAACCCTTCAGACACCAGGACCTCCGTCTTTCCGTTGTTCTTCTCCACGTCCACTATGTCACCCTGGAGGTGGTCATAATGATGATGATAATAGACACAGGAAATTCATTATACTGCACATACACACACACATGGACACACACACACACACACATGACACACACGACAGCACATGACACACACCCACATGGACACACACAAACACACATGGACAGGCACACACACACACACACACACACACACACACACACACACACACACAGATACACAGAACTACATACAATCCCCAAACCTTGATGGGGGTCATGTTGATTTTTTTTCAGGGGCATCATTGTTACACCAGATACAGAGGTTTCACTAACACACAAACACACTCACACACACACATCCAAATGACACACACACACACACACTACCACACAGAGAAACATGCAATATCTCCAAACCTTGATGGGGGGCATACTGAGGTTTCTCATCCCCCTCAACCCCAAACACACCCATCCCCCTACCCCTCCCCACATACATAAATACACAGTATCTCCCAAACTTGATATGGGTCAAGTTGACATTTCAGGGAGCACTGATGTTGTACACCAACACCCATACCCACAGAACTAAGTATGACTTTCCAAACCTTGATAGGAGTCATACTGACTTTCTCCATGGCATCAGTTTTGTACCACACAGGTTTCACACATACACAGAAATACACAATATCTCCCAAACCTTGATAGAGATCATGCTGACTTTCTCAGGGGCATCAATGTTGGACCAGAGGCTGAGGTTTCACACATACACAGAAACACTGACAAAGAGTCTTGTCTGGGTAAGGGGAGCAGATTTTTTTCGATCTAAAAGGTCAACATATGTGCAGACCTGCTAGTGCCTGACCCCGCTTCATGTGTATACGCATGCAGCAGATCAAATACATATGCTAAAGATCCTGTAATCCATGTCAGTGTTCGGTGGGTTATGGAAACAGGAACATACCCAGCATGCACACCTCCAGAAATGGAGTATGGCTGTCAACGTGGCGGGGTAAATCAACAAAACGGTCACATACCTAAAACGTTACATGTCTGTCTGAGTGTGCATGTGTGCATGCCTGAAATCTGATCGAATGACACAGGAAACGAATGATGAGCGCCCAATGGCAGCTGTCAGTTGGCTCTACCCAGGTAGGCAGCCTGTTGTGCAAATGACCCCGAGTTTGTAAAGTGCTAAAAGCTTGGTATCTGATCAAGGATATGCATTATATAAACATCCATATCAAACAGACAACATCTCCCAAACCTTGATCGGGGTCATGTTGATTTTCTCGGGGGCATCAATGTTGTACCAGATACAGAGGTTCCCCCTGTTCTGAGCCACCACCACATCACTACCCGGCACCCACTGCACGTAGGAGCAGTAATTCAGCACGCTGGTCTTCTGACCACTCTCGATGTCAAACAGGTACAGCTGAAACACACACACACACACACTGGCGCTGTACACACATTCATTTCTAAGTGTTGGGATACAGTTTGATGTACTGTGATATCAGTGCTGAGGGGACATAGGAACCTAGGGCAGTAACTAAGTATGCATTTGGTATTTCTGGTTTTATTTGAATGCATATATGATTATGAGGGAAAGGGAGGCTAGAAGACTTCAGGCTGATAGCTATTTCTTTAAAATTAATTACATTAAAGAAACAACATTGTTTCACTGTAAAACATTTAAAGGAACACACACACACACACACACACAGATATTTGATAGTTCTTATATTAACAAATCTGAACCAAGCATTCCATGTCATACTTTGAATTTGTTGTCTCTGAAGAGGAGCTTGTGTCCCGTCTCGTTCAGCTGCAAGAAAAAAAGATCCAAAGAAACTATAACTTTTTTCATCAAGAAAAACTTTAACTTGTTTATCAAGAATGTAAAACATGTCAAAATAACTAAGTGGACATTTTGTTTTCATCAACTCTAACATACTGAATACATATGCATCCCACAATGTCATATTATGATGAACATAGGTCATCATGGACTTTTCTCCCTCTTAATTGTCACCCAGGGAAAGGTGGCAGTGGTTTTGTTTTCATTAGTAACCTGAGCACACAATAAAGTTTACAGCTGTTGTTGCTCTGTGGCTAATGTATATATATTTTATTTCCTGTGTTCTGATTGGAGATTTGGTTAAACCATTAATAACCTAACAGGACATTTCAGAAAGCACGCATCATATGAAAATGGCACAAAACTACAAGCACAACAACACGGCAATCACCAAAAAAAACAATACAGGCCACTCACTTCGATCCAGTCGATCTTGGAATCATGGCTGACTTGGGAAATGTTCATGCCCGTCAGCAAGTCAACTGCACACAGCACACTGAAGTGTCAAGAGTCTGAAAGGATTTTTTTCTCCCAACAATTACGTTTAATCTAACATGCTTTCCATGAACTACTGGTGCTGACTCTGACAGGGGTCTGACTGCCTGTCCTGTACAAACTACTGCCCTGCTGAAGGGAAGAAAATGAAAGAAGACAAAGCGACAAGCACTCATGAGAATACATTCACTTCTAGCAACACCATGGTACTGCTGAAATGTTCCCTGACAATTTTCACCCTCTACCCTTATTCAGTGTTGAACTAAAAATTAAAAAGGCGACAACAACTGATGTCTTACAGACTAATAAGGCCCTTGTGGTCAGCTGGACACCAGACCAAACTGAACAGAACTACATAAAACACCTTTAATCTCTTCAGTGCTGCTGACAAATACACTCGTCAGTGAAGGGCTGTCACCTCACTGAGATTAAGACCGAGCTGACAGGGCAGGATGTCAGTCGCCAGTCTTTATTTAGACTTCTTCCAGCAAAATCAACAACAACACTGATAAGTACACAAATTAGCACACTTCAAACTTATGCCACACTGATCTCACTTCATCAAGGTTCAGCAGTCTTCTTCTTCTGCGTTCACTCGTACGCACACGAGTGGGCTTTTACGTGTATGACCGTTTTTACCCCGCCATGTAGGCAGCCATACTCCGCTTTCGGGGGTGTGCATGCTGGGTATCTTCTTGTTTCCATAACCCACCGAACGTTGACATGGATTACAGGATCTTTAACGTGCATATTTGATCTTCTGCTTGCATACACACACGAAGGGGGTTCAGGAACTAGCAGGTCTGCACATATGTTGACCTGGGAGATCGTAAAAATCTCCACCCTTTACTCACCAGGCGCCGTCACTGTGATTCGAACCCAGGACCCTCAGATTGACAGTCCAACGCTTTAACCACTCGGCTACTGCGCCCGTCGGTTCAGCAGTCAAAGGGATTAAAATCGACAAGCCAGAAATCAACGCAACAAAGAAGCAAGCAATGTGCAGAGCGCCACACTTTCATCAGTGACACATGTGGGGATGACACACTCACTGATGGCCACAGTTTTGATGTCGATCAGGTAGGCCATCTTCTTGTTGTCCGTGGTGCCGCGCTGTTTCCTCTCGTTCAGCCTCACACTGCCAACACACACACACACACACACAAACACACAAACACCTTCATCTTCATTCCGTTCAAAGACTGTCATTGCATGTATCTGACTGTTGACGGGGAAGCAATACAATACAGTCATAGAGTTGTATGGTTACAGAGCAAAGGTGGGGGGTGGTCTGGTGGTAATGTACCCAACTAGGCAGCAAGTGTCCTCAGGTCCAGTCCCACATACTGTCCTGGATTTTCACTCCACTAGACCTTGAGTGGTGGTCTCAGTGATAGTCATTCAGTCCTGTATGCAGCATGCACACAGCTCAGGTAAAAGAACTGAAGGCAACAAAAAGGGTTGACCCTGGCAAATTTCTGCAGAAAAATCCACTTTAATAGTGGAATAAATACACCTGCAGAGAGTAAAAAGAAAACATATGTGGGGGCACTGCATTAATAGCCATGCAATTTCCCTGGGGAGAGATCATTTTACACAGAGAAATCTGTTGACAGAAAGAAATACAATGATTTAAAGAACTTTTTTTTTTTTTTTTTTTTTTTGAAGTTCCCTTATGAAAATATTCATGCATATCCTAACATATGCAGAAGTAACAAAAACAGTAAATTTGCTGACGAAAACACTTTCAATGCAGTTCAAATTTTATTATATGTTCTTTGTACGAAAAACAAAAAACATTTGTCCTATACATTTTAAGTGCAGTAAGAAGAAGAGCAATGCAACACACATGCAAGTAAACACACACACACACAAAGACACAAATACACATGTACTGCACTTAAACACAAAAATGATATACTGAACGACAAAATGACAACAACAAAAAAACAAAACAAAAATCAATACACACACGCACACACACTAACACACAACGTACACACACACTCACACACACACACATAAAGACACACTCGTGCACACACAAACACACACATAGTTTCAAACACACACAAAAATCCAGGACATACCTGATGAGATGAGGGTTCATGAACTCAGTGCGGACAGAGCCCAGGACCTCAGTGGCCCCATACTCAATCAGGCACAGTTCTCCAACGTTGAAAATCATGCACACCTGAACACAAACAACACAACGTATCTTGAGATCCATACACAGCAAAGCTACTTGCCCCTACAACACAAAAGCTTCAGTTTCAAAATACAATAACTTTCAATTACCCTAAACCATACACACATGTATTGTCCATTATAATAATAACTGCTCTTCTTTTATGTATATGTGTGCAAATCTTAACTGCGATTGTTCTTATTTTAGTTCTATACTTAGGTTTCTGTGTATATATATGCTGGAGTGTCAGAGTTGTTGCATACAGGATACACTACTTCTTGTAAACTGTGCTACAGTATTACAGTATCAATAATTGTACTTTTATGACTTTGTCATTTTTTTTCATGTGTTTCTATTTCATCATATGCTTACTCATGCAAAGTGTTTTGACTTTGCCACAGCTTTTATTATAGCGCTATATAAACATCAACTATCATTATTATCCACGCATGCTTCAACTGCTCAACAGCATTTTTACATCAAAGGTACAGTATTTTGTAAAACTGGTCTATTCCAGAGACAGAAAATAAAGTGACTGAAACTCACATTTTCGTTTTCAAAGTAGTACTTCTCATTGCCAGACCCATGCCAAGGAACCTGTAACACACAGCAATGTCACTGAGAACTGAGCGCCCTGTTCACAGAAAGAATACCTGGACGTGTCAAATGCTCAACGACGGGCGCAATAGCCGAGTGGTTAAAGCGTTGGACTGTCAATCTAAGGGTCCGGGGTTCGAATCACGGTGACGGCGCCTGGTGGGTAAAGGGTGGAGATTTTTACGATCTCCCAGGTCAACATATGTGCAGACCTGCTAGTGCCTGAACCCCCTTCGTGTGCAGACGCAAGCAGAAGATCAAATACGCACGTTAAAGATCCTGTAATCCATGTCAGCGTTCGGTGGGTTATGGAAACAAGAACATACCCAGCATGCACGCCCCCGAAAGCTGAGTATGGCTGCCTACAAGGCGGGGTAAAAATGGTCATACACGTAAAAGCCCACTCGTGTACATACAAGTGAACGTGGGAGTTGCAGCCCACTAACGAAGAAGAAGAAGAAATGCTCAACAACTGCGTATGTTTATATGTGACGAAAATCTGCAGACATCCAAATGTGATAAAATTCCTTACATCACTTAACACAAATAGTAAACCTTGCCTAACAAAACTGAACAAACTGCTTTCTTTTTTCTATTTAAATCATGCAAGACTTGAGAGAAAACAATAGACAAAAGGACAGAGAAAACAAAGAGATAAATTCAACTACTACTACTACTACGAATAGAAAAATAAATACTGATACTACTACTAATACTAATAACAGTCATAATAATAACAATGATAATGATAATAATAACAATGATAATAATAATAATGCAGGCTAATGCTCACACCTCACAGACTGGGAGTCTGTGGCATTTGAAAATTAATAAATACATAAGTGTACATGCATTCCAGTATGACATACCATATAAAACACACACACACACACACACACACACACACAGCCAGCAGGAGTTAAAAAAAGCACACCACTCAATAAGATGGTACGCAGAAATGGAAGAGGCATGTAGGAAGAGGACAAGGAATTCTGTTTAATGTCCATTTACACAAATTGGTGATTATAGACATTTTGTTAAAGTATCAATTTTCACATTTGAAGGTAGGACTGGAGGGAAGAGGTGTGATTTTACAGACTTTTTAAACTGAACTGGGGAATCACACAATGTACACATGGGCATGGCTGTCAAGGGGAGAAGGGGGTGTGTGTTGGGCGGGGATGCTGGGGTGGAGGGTGGGGTGTGGGGGGGGGAGGTGCATGTGTCTCAGAACGAGCTGCATGGGAGTAATGTCAGTGAAACAGTGTAGATGATGGGCAGCTAAAAAGGAAATTTTCTATCTAAAATTACGTTTAATATTGCCGTCAAAAGAGGGCGCCAGACAGCGGGACAAAGGGGAGGTTACCTTCTTTTGGGAGGTTATCGGCCGTAGTTTCGTTTTCTCCCCATTGGCGAATAGTAGTTTGCACAGGACAGGAATGCCAGACCCCTGCCGGAGTCTGCACTAGTTGGGTCACGGTTAAGTATGTGTAATTAAAAGATAAAATAAAGTATACAGGATGTTACAAAGGCGTGTGCATGTTTTTACCTCTGTGAGCTTGCAGCTAGCCAGGTCCCCCAGGATGAGGGTGTCGGAGGTGTGAGCCACCAGGTAGCGGTCCTTGCCCATGATGCGCACCTCGTCGATCTCGTAGCCGTAGTGCGACTTGAGCACCACCTTCTGGTTGCTTGACATGTTGCGCACGATTGCCTGACATTACACCACATGCTTCCTTTGTTAGTATCAGACAAGAAAAAAGAACAAAAATCCCCTAGCATACAAAACATATTCTCACACAGAACAAATATCCCCCAACACATAATACTGGTTTCTCTTCAGTCTCAGACAAAACAAAATTCCCCTGGTAGGAGTGACTGATTTTTATAATACTTGCAGCCCTGAATCCAGGTATGTCTAATGAATGTGTGTATCTTAATACTGAAACAAAGTCAAATAAAAAGGGCAAAAAAAAAGAATCCCAAGTATGCCAAAATGGATATCTGTGTAACATGGACATACTTGCACCCAAGTACAAGAAACTTAAGTAACATTTCTTACAATATCTTTTGCAAAATCCACAGGAATAATCCACTGCACAGCCCTGAAGGAGCCTGGCCTGAGGAACACCCCCAAAACACATGACAAGCATATCACACACACTTGAAAACAACCCTTGCACAGTCAGCAGCACACTAAAAAACAAAACTAAAACAATAAAATAAAATATAAAAACAATTCAATACAACATAATACAATAAAATACAAGACAATACAATACAGCTCACGTACTGCCCATTATGCCCTTGGGCATGTAGGGCACCAACAAAGAATACAACACAACACAACGCAACACAACGCAATGTAACACACTGCCCACCTGACTCAGGCCGACGTGGGTGATCTCAAACTTGTTGCGCACGATGGTCTTCTTCAGGCTGCAGTCAAACAGCTCTACTCCACCGCACAGTGTACCCTGCACAGTCACACGCAACTTGCTAAGCTCAGTTTGTCATACAAAAGTGTAAATCCTTTTCTTTTTCTTTTGAAGACGATGATGCACAGGCAGAGAAATAAACACACTTGTGTGAATGCACAAACGTTGACACCCATCCACACCCATGCATACACATACACATACACACACACACACACATACACACACAATTAAATACACTGAAGTTAAAATACAAATGCTAACACACACACACACACACACACACACACATACACACCACATGCATAAAGACAAATAAATGCACTCAAATTAACGCACAAACGTACACACACACACCACATGCCAAACACACACACACACACACACATACACACCACATGCATAAAGACAAAAAAATGCACTCAAATTAACTCACAAATGTACACATACACACTACATGCCAAACACACCACAACACATACACACACACACACACACACCACAATACATACACACACACACACACACCACAACACACACACACACACACACCACAACACACACACAACAACAACAACACACACAGAGGACTGAAACAACCCCCTGCAGCCCTTTAAACCACTCACACAGACAACACGAGCACCATCACGTTTCCAGGCCAGAGCAGTGACGGTGTATATGTGAGGAATCTCCTTCAGTTTGGGTTCATCCCACATCTGGCGCCGGGGACTCCAGTTCAGCACACGCAGCCTGCACCACACACAGGGCATGGGAAAGTCCAATAACCCACTCTGTTACACTCAAGTTAATACACAAGTGTTGACACACACATACATACACACACATACTTGCGTCCATTTTCCTATTCAGTGTCAGAGGCAAGAAAACACAGAAACCATATCTTGTCTAGGCTGGGTTTTTTTGTTTGTTTTTTGTTGTTGTTTTTTCCTCAAGGCCTGACTAAGTGTGTTGGGTTACACTGCTGGTCAGCGTATATGGATTTGTCCAAACCCTATGATGCCTCCTTGAGTAACTGAACTGAACCGAACCGAACCGCTGAAGAAGCCGGCCGGCTCACCGACGAAAGCTACGCAAGTGAGTAGCCTTCTTTGACTGAGAGATTGGTTTAACTTGGTAGTCAATATGCACCGAACTGTTCACACACTGGTCTGTGCACACATACAGACTGAATTACTGACTAAACGTTTTAACTTCCCACAATGCAAAAGGAGAGTTTCTTGGCTCTCTCGCCTTTTTATACTGTCATCTTTTCAATTTCTCTGTTACACTCAATTACATGCGTGCAAGGAAGCGACAAAAGCCTGAAGTTGTTCTTAAAACAGATGGCAAGTATTGTTTTCAGCTTTTGTGATTCAAACAGATGGTTCTGAATTGGAAGAGGATATAAAAGAGGCAGTTATTTCAGTCCATCAGAGGGAGATCAAAGTGTGTCCGAAAGTAAAAATGGTGTGGGTAAAGTGGAGAGGGGGTGAGGGGGGAGGGGCAGTAGATTTGGCAAGTGATACAGACAGTGGGGAATGTAGATGGTAATTGGTGGTGGATGCACAAATTACCCACTGGCTGTTCAGAGGAAAAGTTTGTTTCGGGGTTTTTTTTTTGTTTGTTTGGGTTTTTTTTTTTAAACATCTTCCCCATACACAGGACAAGACACATGTGACTTAAGGTTACAAGGCGTGACAGACCATGCCCCCTCGAGTTGATGTTAGTTCACTTGTAGTTTGTAGAGACTCTCGTTCGTTCATTATTCAAACTCTTATGAGATTCTCAGGTCAATTTTTGTTCATGGATAGTATAGACTTGTCCTGCATATATATTTTTTTTTTACCACCCTCAAATTTTACTTCATGAAAAATATATCTGTCTTTATCTTCTGCTGTAGAGTCAGCAAAAAAGAGGTAAGAGTTTAAAACTCTGTGCTGTGTGTATTCAGTCTCAACAATCATGTGTCCAAATTTTATAAGGCTGTTTTGTTGTTGTATCCTTATTTATTTTTTTTTTTAACCTATGAAAATGCCCAGTATACAGAGGAATGTGTCTGTACAAATCACCCAGTATGGAGTGAACCTTAATCTTTAGCCTATATAATACCAAAAACAAAAAAAATATGATAATGAATAAATAAACAAATCAGTAAATGTAACTAAAACCAAAAGAGAACGTACTTGTCAAAGCTGCCAACCACCACAGACTGTCCGCTGGGACTGCACACAGCCACGGTGAACTCATGCTCATCATCCTCCCGGCTGTAGTCAAAGTGCTGGAAGCTGCGGCCGTCGCGGCCATACGCTATGATCCGCTTGTCACACCCTGCAGCCACAATGGCATTCTGGGAGAAGGCCAGTGCGTAGGGGGGTGAAGGGTGGGTGCAGATCTTGCCCTGAACGAGGGAGAAAGTAACAGATCAGTTGCAGTTTGAAACGGCCATCAAAAAAGGGTGCAGACTGATCCATATATCTTCTACACCACATGTGCTTTACAGAAAGCACATAACTGACCTATGCACAGACCCAATGTGATGGTCAGGCCTTGAGAAGTTACTAAATGCTAGGGAAAATAAAAATAAAAAAATAAACCAAAATTACAGAAACATTACTTAAATCAGATATGCAAATAATATACATGACATACATGGCTCTGAGTCTTCTGAAGAGACAAAGACTAGGCCAGGAGTAAATTAGATAATGATGTCCCAAACAAGGAAAGACAAGATCACCTCAAGACCACACAGTCAAGCTTAGTTAGACTACAGACCTGAGAGTCTCCAGAGCCCTCATCATCAAAGAAGTAGCGAATAATGGAGCCGTCAGCATGGCCGGACAGAATCCCTTTGCCTGAAGGGCTGAAACAGTAATCATTGACAATTTTGTTCATGCTCTGCACTGAAACAGACATTTTTTCTTTTTCTTTTTTTTTGTCAAAATACGCCCAACTCACAACAAATGCATTGCTCAAATGTGCTTATATTCAAACACTGATTAGTCTAACACTGGTCAGTCAGTTAGTTCAGCTTGTTCATTAAATCAGGGTTACATTCAATTTTGATTGGTAAATGTACATCTTGGACAGCTGTAGAGAGAGAATCATTAGACCCATTTCAAGTTACTAGGACGACACTGAGAATATTCACCCAGTCGTTAAAAAAAGTTGTGTAACAGGGTTAAGTGACAGGTTAGAGGTCCCACAGACTTTTACGGCCAAAAGGGCAGTGAATTCATATTCACTGTGTCTAGGGCTTGGCATACAATGCGTGGACCAATCCTCTACTTCCACTGCTTTAAATCGTCCCCATCCAAAGTTAGGGACCCATATACATGCAGTTGAAGTGAGGAAATTCAAAGTGCCTTTCCCAAGGACACAACACTATGCTGAAATGGGCCATGAAGTCAAATCACAGGCAAACAGTGAATCAGAAGTCCAATGCCAAACTGATTCTGCCACTATGTCCCAGTATGATTGTACCGAAGAATGAATACAGTGATCACTTGCATTTTTATTGCTCAGACAAGCATCAGCTTACACTTACTTGTGAGCCAGGGAGACCACGTACGAATCAGTGTTGTACACCGTGGAGGATTTGTTGGTTTTTGTGTTGGCTGACCTGACCTGTACACAAAGACAAAGTGGAAAATAATTCATCTCTATGTTTACTGTCTGGACAAAGTTTCATTTTCCAATTCACAGAAAAATATAATTTTTCTTTCCATCCATCAAATCAAGAAAAGTCTGTTGGATAAAAATAAAAATAACCAATAAATAACTATAAAGTTTTCACACATGTTTATTTAGATGTGTCCAAATCCCATATTGCTCCGTATACCACTTTGTTTACTTGCTTCGTACACGTGAATATACATTTCCTTGTTCATCTAAAATCCAGAATATGTATTGACAAAACATTCTCACAGCAGCGTTTTTGGAATAATTTACCTTCAGTCAGCCAAGTTACATAAGACAAATTTCATATTTTTACAATTACATATTTTCCACGGGTCACGGTTAAGTATGTGTAATTAAATTCATATTTTTACAATTACATATTTTCCACAGAGTCACAAGTAATGATTTTTGTTTCCCTGATTTCCTTCTATCAACTCAGAGAAAATCAGTCATACATGTATAAACTCTTCATTCAAGTGCAGAAGGAATGACATCATTTTTTTTTTTTTTACACATAAGTAACAGAAAATAATTATGTAAATTTGCAGTAGCAATGCATCAGAAATGATGACTTCTTCATCCAAGCAATCACCAAATTTTCAATGACACCTAGCTGGTGGATAAATGTGACCCTCCACCACGAAATGAGTCGCTTTGCACCAGAGGTCGATTTTTAGTTATTGGTATATCATAAATCTGCAATAAATGACCTTTACAGCGAAAAAAAAAGTTTGTAAATCGGATGATTCTGTGAAAAGTTATTGTGATTTGAAGTTCTAAAGTCGCGAAAGTAACGAACTGAGAAATCAAGGCCGAAAAGTTTTGGAACATGTTCATAGCAACCACATACTTCTAAGCAAGATATGTTCATGAAATTTGGCACACACATAGTTAGTGGCAATATCCACAATTGCACAAAATTTGGAAGAAAAATATTGAGTGTATTTGATTTTATTCAAATAAGAATTTTCTAATTTTTTTGGAAAGAATTGCAACTGAAGTATTAGTACACTTACTTTTTAATCAGCTCAACATGACTAAAAACCTTCCAGTTTTAAGATCAGTTTTGTTGTGGTGTTGTTTGTGGTCCAATTACTATGAAACTTTTGCTATGTACAGTATGTGTACTAAAATTTATGCCAGATTAGAGGTAAAAAATGCTAAATCATGATGCCGAATCATGTGATTGTTGTAATTCAATGTGCTCACTGGCTTAGTGTGCTTGTGATATTACCATAATCCATACAACAAGCACAACAAAATAACAAAAAAGATCCACACAACAAAACTGCTCATACAAAAGGTACAAGTTCATGTGTGTTTTATCCCAGCATAGCATCAAATGAAATACATTTCATAATCCAAATGAACACTTCAAACACTTCATCTGCAAAGAAAACCTACTTGTCAAACCCATACTTAACACAATAAAGACACACAACCTCATCAAACAAACACTCAATCTGCTAAAAAAAATAAAAATAAAAAATAAAAATAAAAAAATGTGCAGATATGTGGCACAGGTAATCAATTCTTGTGGTACATAGTGTCATCAGGGTGGATGGTGTTGATATTGAACCTTCTTCCTCCACTCTTTTTTCTCCACCGGTGGTGTCAGTATGTTCCAAAAATGCATGGTTTATCCTGAAACAGTTTGTTATGTAATACTTCTTTATCTCTTTTCATTTCCTTTGTTTTGAATTATTTTCTATATGTTCTAAAGTTTATTCATTAATGCCTTAAATATCAACAGTAATTTCAGTTTTGTACATTTACATCACAGCTTTCATTCTTTACACAGGACTTTACAAAATGCTTTACTTCTAGTTCTATGTATTTTATCAGAAAGAATACACTTATGATATATATATATATATATCATAATATAATCAGACAAAGCAGTTTACTGATAATAAAAGTATGAAATAGTGATTATTAATGCTGTATCACTATGAGTATCAGTGTGCATATCAGTGTGCATCTGCATGACATGCTGCAATCCATTAAGTTACTTTACGCATAGTGGCATGTCAAGCACATGCACACTTACATCATTTATGTAAATGTCTGTGCAAAAGTTTACAATTCCATACATGTACATCTAGACAAAGTTTGTAAAAAGAAACTAAGTTTGCACACTTCATGGTAAATTTATACTATAAATCATAGTACATTAACAGTTGACTCACTCACTCATAGATAGTTCACCAGCAGACAGTTCTTTAGTTGACAGTGTAGTTAGTTTGGTGGTGTTGCCTCTCCTTCTGATGACATGACTTGCCAGCAGTGATATCAGAATTATTCATTGGTGTACAGGCAGGCATATAAAGTACCATCATATCTTTCAGGGCTGAAAAAGAAATTGAACTATTAGTAATACTGTTAGTATTTACTGTTGACACAACTCTATATTTATTTAAAACAACACACACACACACACACACACACACACACACACACACACACACACACACACACACCAACCTGACACACATTCACATAAAATATCCATTGAAGCAAATTCTGTGAAACTGAAAACTGTTCATAATGTCATGCCCCTGAACCTCCCCTTGCTCAGTTAAATGGTTAAACTGTGAAGGGACAGTGTGTGTGTGTGTGTGTGTGTGTGTGTGTGTGTGTGTGTGTGTGTGAGTGAGTATGTGACTCACTGTGTGACACACATTGTGTATGTATGTGTGTGTGTGTGAGTGTGTGTGTGTGTGTGAGTGACATGTATACACACTGTGTCACACATTGTGTGTGTGTGTGTGTGTGTGTGTGTGTGTGTGTGTGTGTGTGTGTGTGTGAGAGAGAGAGATCTTTTAATTTACATTCTGTTAATTTCCTCAGATTCACTTTATTCTTTTAATCATTTTTATTCCACATGTCAAACAGTGAATTCCTGTTCCAATGTAAGACAATAAATCAGTCTTGAGTCAATCATTGTTAAAGAAATTATTATCAACTGATTATACCATCATTACATTTCAGTATTTGTCAATGTGGGTAAAATAAGAAAGCTTACCTTCAGACACTTCAGCTATATCCAGTCCCCCAGTCACTTTGCTTGCACATTCCTTGTGTGAGCTGTGAGAAACCCAGGTCTATCACTTCAGTGCAGCAAGTCAGTTTCACTTGTTTCCATGTCAGTCACAACACTGATGGCACCTGGTGCATGTGATTTCGGCAATTACAGGCGAAGGCTTCCAATCTTTCTGTATCTAGTGCAAATGTTGATTCGTCATCTACATCAAAATTAATATTATTGTTGATGAAAACTGAACGACAATCCTGCGTCGTCTGCTTTCGAAATCAGCGTTGCCTTCGTGTTCACTGAGATCGATTTCATGAACGGTCAGTTCCATCAATGAAGTACTGGGTTAGAAACTCACAAATGTCGTCTTCTTCATTGAATGGCAAAATGTGTGCAGCGCAAGTGTATCTAGTCAGGAAATCGCCAAGTCAATCTTGAAAACGTGCTTCCGAACCCTGCGACCATGTTTATTTGAGCTAGCGTGCTGAATGGCTGGTTTCGTCACGTGGCCTCTCTCGGCCAATGACAGAGGGGATTTTCCTTCATAGTGACGCATTGTTTACGTAGTGTATCCTTATTTTGAAAGCGACGATTCGCTCGTAGTTAAAAAAATCAACCAATGAGAAGGACATAGATTGAAAGAGACGGACTTGACCTTTAAAACAATGTATGATTCGACCGGTCGATTCCAAGAGATGACGGAGGGCAAGCTTGTCAAAGTTGATCGATTTCGCGAAGTCATAGGCGATCAGAATGACGGGTTAGGCATTTTAAGCACACTTTTAAGGCAAAAGAAGACACAGTTATGCCTAGATACTTCAATATGAGATAAAAGAAAGCCTAAAGTTTACTATGAAGTCAAAATCTGAAAATCGACAACCTGACCCCCACCCGCCTAAAATCGCCGCTAGCGGGAAAGTTGGTCAGGGACAAAGCGACTCATTCCGTGGTGGAGGGTCACAAATGATAAATGGTTTGATAAAACCAAAACCCTGGGCACCTTTGGTGTTAAGGTGGTTGTTTCCTTTCTGTTGACTAGAGATCCAAATATTTCAGTGCACATAAGTAGAAATTCACCACACCAATACATCAGAAAGAGGGCATCCCCCCTCCAGCGCCCCCCCCCCCCCCCCCCCCCCATCATCAGCTACTTCCACTTTAACAGGAACTTCCACTAAGCATGTAAGTACAAACTTCCTGCAGTAATATATCATGAGCGATATATCTGTACAACAAGCAATTTATAGAAAATTAACCTCTTGTAGATAAGAATATCACTTTTTACTATCGCTACTTAAATAGTGCCTATCTTCAGCCACGGACCAAGCTTTAGGTGCTTTACAAAATATGAAGTCATTTGCATAACAGACTGCCTACCTGGGTATAGACAACTGACAGCTGCCTTTAGAGAACTTAGCAGTTGTTTCCTGTGTCGTTCAGTCAGGGTTCAGTCACACCCATACACATTTATATTGTATATTAGAGTGGACTTTACAAGAACATTTTGCCAGAGACAACCCTTTTGTTGCCATAGGTTCTTTAATGAGCGTTAAGTGTATGCTGCACACAGGACCTCAGTTTATTGTCTCATCCAATTGACTAGTATCCAAATCACCAAAGTCTAGCGGAAGGAAAAAAAATTCTGGGATGTGTGGTATTCGATCCTGCACCCTCAGATTCTCTAGGCAGACCTGTTACCACTTGGCCAACACCCCACAATATTCCAAAAACAAATGGCTAAAAACATTCTTATAGGAGTGTGTTGTGAAAAAAAACCAACTTTTCCATCTGCCAGTCCATAGATGATGGGCTGTTCGTGGGGCCAGATGAGACAGGTCACAGCGCTTTGCTGCACAAACTTGTTGCAGATCACCTTCTTCTCACTCCTGAGGAAAACATACATCAGTGTTGAATAAGGTAAGATAGGGTTCAACTTCACTGTAAATTCACAGAAATTTGTCTTTGGGCTTGAGTACTTGTAACATTACATGTATAAAGCACAATCACTTTTGGAACATGACCATTCATTAAAATATGTTTCACAATCAATTACTTAGTAGAATTACGGTTTCATTTGATCCTACACTGCTGCTCCCCTGTCCTCTGTTCATTTAACATCTGCTTCTTTAGAAAAGAGGAAGACTTTTTAAGTTAAGGTGCATTGTTGAAAGAAAGCATTACTGAAGACAAAAGTCCCTTTTTTTTCTTATTAAGATGCACTGCAATATGACTGCTATCACAATTTAGAATGAAACTCTGAGGGGAGACTGGCCAGCCAAAACCTACTTTCTAGCTCTTCATAAGAAAACATTGACACATTTGTTCACTTTCAGTTATCTTGTGGCACTGGATGCCATCTGCAGTTGTGGACAACATGTCTCTGCATTTCTAGAAATAAGACATGTTCCTGCAATATACTAAGCATATCCAAAGAATTATCAACACATACATACATACATACATACATATATATATATATATATATATATATATATATATAGGCTACACAACATTAACATACTTGTCTTCTCGGATACTGCAAGACCAAAACTACAGCCAAGACATACAGTGTGTGCATGTGGCATATGTGTGTGTGTGTGGTGTGTGTGTGTATGTGTATGTGAGTGTGTATGTATCTAATATTCATATGCTGACCACAGAATGCATTCCAGGGCATAACACTTGAAAGATCGATTCTTTTTTAATCTAAAAAGAGTTATGTACATACCATGTATATAATCACCAATTAGCACTGACATGAATGGTTGTTTTTTTTTAAATCTAAAAAGACTTATGTACATGAATATAATCATCACATATCACTGACCCAACGTGAATGCACAATACTTTGTTTCCCCCTCCTTTTTATCACCACTACTATTTTTCATTGTTATCATTATCTTTCAATATAAAAGAATGGCACAACAGAAAGAGAACACAAACCAGTCCTCTCCAATCTTGTAGACATAAATGATGTTGTCAGTCTGTCCAACAGCCACTTTGGTTGAATCCGCTGAGAAAGCCAACCCTTTGACTGTGTAGCTCTTCTTTCCATACTGAAAATATAATACAAAAAACTTTATTATGTATGATTTTCATAATGCTGATGATACATGTGACTATCAGGAATGGAATAAATAAAACAAATGTTTGTTTTAATCTGGACGTAAACCACTCAAACTCTCTGGTTATAAGCACCAACCAAAAATATCAAACATAAATTCAAGACAAATTTGTGATAATGATGAAGATAATGTCAAAACAATGACAATATCATCAAACCATTTCTTCACTTTTAATATGCCCAACGAGAAAATATACCCCCGCAAAGATGCTGGTCCTGTCAAATGTATTCAGCAAAGTCAGGACACACATTTAATCCTTGTTTCTTTTAGCACAACTGATTTCATTTCAAGTAGCTGTTTTACCTTGGAGTCAGCTGGCTTCAGGGAAAACTTGTCCCGTTTCTCTCCTTGTTCATCAAAAAGCAGCACCACTCTGTCTGATGTGCACACTGCCAGCTTTTGGTTGTTGGCTGAAAATGCCAGGGCACAGATCTTGGCTGCTCCCTCCTGCGAAAAGTAAAATCTTGCATTTTAAAAAAAGTGTCTGCAAAAGGTTTTGAAATGTAACCAACAAAGCTGGAAGAGTCTGGTGAACAGTTCTTCAGTGCAGTGCTCCAATAACTCTTCACAGAGTTAATGGAGTGAAGAAGATGGAAGAAAATGTTAGTATACTGTTGTGCAATGTACATGTTATGACTGTACCACATATCTGTAAGTAGACTTGTTTATCAGAGTAAGATCTAGACTGAGATTTTTACAATGGAGAAACTGACAGATTTCATATGTGCTGCCTGGAGAGAGCAGGAATTAACAGTGCATGGTTCTTGAAACTTGCTTAAAGAGCAGTGATCACCTCTTGGTGCATCACTGCATAGGTGGACATAAATATAAATGGTTTGGCTACATTCATCAAAGGAATTACAAGAATTCTAAGAATTAACTCTTTTTAAACTACTCTCTGGCGAAAGACCATTCTGATTCATCCTTTGCCATGAAGACACAACAACAATCATCTGTTTGGAATACAACATTGCAAGGCTGATAAACAATACAAGTCAGGCACACATTTTCCATAATACTTTCGTTTAACTGACAGACAAAATTCACAATAAAATAAACATATCATTTTATGACAAAATAGATATGTAAATTGGGTAGATTAGCAAACTTTTGTAGATTTGAATACGGTGGTCATATCTGTATTATGTATAAGTCAGCTTGAAATATTTTATGCTAACTAGATCTTCATCAATTATATTCATTATTAACTGATGAAGACTACAATACTATATAACTGGTCACTAAATCTATCATCATTTTCGGTCTTTCCCCCCAAATTGTACAGTATATTGGAAGCACATTCCAATAACATTCCAGTAGTGGTACATTGTAAAACAAATGCATTGTTAGATAAAGCATTAATTACCTTGGGACAGCTGGAAATGTTTTGTTAAGATGAATGAATTGTTAAATTCCTAATTTTCCCACTTATTTCTGGAAGGCAGAGTGGAAAAAAATTATTTAAAAGCCACCTCTTGACACAGACCACACTATGTCTGACTGAAAAAGTATGTGTACAATATAGTTTAATGACAAAATTATTTACCTCTAAGTATTCAAGAACAGCAATGATCAGATTCACAAAAACATAACACATACCACGACCCTCAGTTGATCACAATAATATCAGTTGGCGATAGCAACGATTATTTTTGTCAGATATCCAAAATTGAAGTCAGTACCTGAGGAGGAAGCAGCGTCGATAGATGCTTCAATTGCATCGTAATCTCTGTTTGATAAAGCTTTGTTTCTTGGTTTCTGTAAAGAAATCTGCAAGTCAAAACGTCGCCTCGCGGTTCACACAGACGCGCACTTCGCTGGAATGTTAGCAACTGCCTCGTTCTGGTTTTCTCTCTGACAGCCAGCCCTAAATAAGTTTCGTATTAAGTGAACAGTTTCACTTATAAGATTTATTTAACATAAAGCTATTTACAATATTATTGACATCCACAGCAAATCGTGTTTTATTGTACCAGCACAGTATCAATACATGTTAGTTATCTGTTTCAAACAGTTGATACGAGAATAAGATAACATTGGCATTGTTTAAAAATGGCAGCCTTCAATCCAAGACGATTTCTTGTCCCTGCAAATGCGATTCGTTTGATTGAATTGGTAAGGCTGTCTCTGTTATTATGATATCCGTATCCACATGAAACTATTTCATTAATATTGCAACCAGCTGATAAGAATATGTGAGTGTAGTATATTTCATGACTTGTTTATTGATGTGTGTTTTACTTATTTGTTTACAAAATATCCATGTTAAAAAATCTTCTGCTAGAGAATCACCATGCCTTAAATAACAGCGGTTGGCATTCCGTGAATATGCAAAATCTGTTATATAACTTCTTATGGGCAGTGAAAGCCATATCCATATCTTTAAGACCAGATAACTTTAAAACTACGTTAAGCTATTAACAAAAAAATAGGAACAAATATTGTAAAGTATTTGTCAATACAATAATAGTATTGGTTTTGTGACATCATCGATTTAAGTGATCTTGTATTTGAAGCTTGGATAAATTGCTAGTGTGTTTATCAAGTGTTTATCGTATGTGTTTCGTGTCCATGATGTTCACAAGATGTTTTGAGATGTGTGCATCTGAATCCAGAACATACACTCTATAAGGTTACACACGTTGTTTTATCAGCGTATGCTAATGTTTTATGAATGAAAAAGAATCCAGTGTATATATGTAGGTCAAGCATCTGCCTCTCCTTTTTCTTTTTCTATTTTCAAGCAGTTGTGAAGTGTAAATGGATCAGTCCACATGCTTTGACACATGCTTGAAACTGAAACTAAACATGAAACGAGCTATAAACATGCCACCACATTTTATTGTAGTCATGGCTAAAATATGTTTTCTAAATGTTGCCATGATATCCTGGATTTGTAGAACGTTTTGTGGCTCCATGTGCTTGTTGTTTTAGTCTAGATGAAATCAGGAAATAAGTGTATATGAATATGTTCATATTTATCCAGGAGCTGTTTTCCTGCGGTAAGGGGAATTACTCATTTGTATCCAGGAACTGAGTTTGCTACAACAAGGGGAAGTACTCTAAAATTGTAAAAAGCAATATCATTGAAATTTAAAATGTTGGCACAAAGATCTAAATGTTGACCGTCTCAGGATTATCAGGTAACTTGATGACCTTACATTCTTGTGGGTGAGAAGAGTGTTGAGCCTGTTGGTTTACTCATACAGAGACAGTTATTTATTAAGTGTATTCATGTCAGTGATTTTTTTTCCCTTTTAATTCATTGATTTTGATAAATAGGGTTTTGTTATCATTTCTTGAGGGGTACAGAGCACTGATTTTTCTGCAGACTGCTTAAGTGCGAACATTTCATTGGGAGGGGGTTGGGGGGGGGGGATAAGATTAATTGTTTCTTTGCTAAACGCTTGCTTTTCAGTTAAATATTACATCTCCCTATCTCCTTTGCCCCCTATAGATGATTTTTTTTGCAGAGCACAAGCAGTTCTCAAAGTTATGTGATTATCAGAGACTGAATAGATACATGTACTAAATAATAAACAATGTGTTTTCCCTTCAGAAATATGGTTATCTCAATATCTGGCTACAGCTGCCAGCCTTCTGGAATCTTCTACCATTTATTCAAACATGTATGCATCTAAATATATCTTTGATAGTTTGAGGTAAAAGATATTCCTGTGTGCTTCTTCAAACAGCTGTATTTTTTTTTTCTTTCCCTGCTCCATTCACCTCACTCCTTCATTCCACAACAGATTTACACAAAATTAATGATCACGACATGACTTGCTTGGCAAGAACATAGCTTTTTTTTTTTCTTTTTTTTTCACATAAAAAACCCTCAGAAGCTGGATGACCGAATTCTGTGAATGTGACCATGAAGACAAGACTTACTTAGATGCTCCTGTGTCATTGGATGCTTGAGGCAGTCAAAGCGCTCCATTGACCAGTTTGCTGGTGTCAGCCCATGAAGACAGATCCTCTCGTGATAAAATAAAATTGGAAGTTATAAGACTAAATAACATACCCAGCATGCACACACCAAAAAGATAATATGAATGCCAACATGGTGGAGTAGATAAATAAAGTGGTCATTCACATAAAATGTTACATGTCTCTGTGAGTGTGTGTGTTTGCATGACTGAAATCTGATTGAAAGACACAGGGAATAAAGATGAGCACCCTATAGCAGCTGTCAGTCGGCTCTACCCAAGCAGGCAGTCTGTTGTGCATATGAGTCTGTGTTTATAAAGCGTTTAGACCCTGGACTGACCAGTGATAGGTGCTGTATAAATTATAAGTATCCATATCCTATCATATCATATATCGTGTATCATAATTATATCTGATATTTTAGTAGTTATTCATACAGTCAGAACAGTCTCAGCTGTGCTGTTGGTAGTCATACCATATTGAATTTTAGTATACTTGGCTGGTAGTATTTATTGACCAGCTGATTTACCCATTATAATCTTTTTTTCTTATTAACTTGAGCGCATTTGTTGAGTGATAGCAAATTTTGGAAGACCACAGCAGTGCAACTCATCAGCAAACTGACATCTTTGATCAGGAAAGTAGAATTTAGGGATTTTTTAATTATTTGCAACTGCATTTCAAGCCAAGCACGATAGCATTGAAGGTTGTTATAACTGTAGATCAGCAGCTTTTTCTTTCCTTCAAATACAATGAAAACAGACATATATATTGTAGATCATGAACATACCCATTTCATTATCATATGAAAGATGGATATGCCACAGCAAGCTTTAAATGAGACCGTCAGCATTTTCTGTTGCTGAGTGTTGACTGAAGCATGGAAAGTTTGAATAATATACTTTATTGACAACTAAGCAAGTCTTCTTTTAAAACAAACTTTAAAAAAAAAAAGTAAGACCTTCATGATATTGCTTCTAGAATCACCAGTCCAGAACATCATCTGATTTTTCTTATTTCAGCTGTTTGCATTACTTGCCCTGAGCACAGCAGCTGGATGGAGCAGCAAGTCCATCTCCTATCAAGATCTGAACCGAAGTGACTTCAATGTAGTGAACAACATCAACTTCTTCATAGCTATGGCTATCATTAGCGTCATCTTCCTTTCCATCAATGCTGCAATTATTGTGCTCAACAAGCCGCTCATTCCACCAAAGATTGTAAGTTGCTGTGTTGACTACAGTTGAACCATGCACTGGGTATTAAAACACAAGCATGTATATTTAGTAATGTGTGTAAGATGTCCTCTGTTTCTTCTTCTTCTTCTTCATTCATGGGCTGCAACTCCCACGTTCAGTCATATGTACACGAGTGGACTTTTACGTGTATGACCATTTTTACCCTGCCATGTAGGCAGCCATACTCTGCTTTCAGGGTAGTGCATGCTGTGTATATTCTTGTTTCCATAACCCACCAAACGCTGATATGGATTACAGGATCTTTAACGTGTGTATTTGATCTTCTGCTTGCATGTACACACGAAGGGGGTTCAGGCACTAGCAGGTCTGCACATATGTTGACCTGGGAGATCAGAAAAATCTCCACCCTTTACCCACCAGGCACCGTTAACAAGATTTGAACCCGTGACCATCAGATTGATAGTCCAACGCTTGAACTATTTGGCTATTGCACCCACCCCATCGTACTCTGTTTGAAACTTCTGCTCAACAGGTTGATGGGACTTATTGCCAAAATAAGTTGTGCATCATGAATTATATCGTGTGTGATGCAACAGTTGTGATGTTTGATGTCATTGCAGAAATTTTGACAAAAATTAAAATAACATGTTGGTCTTGCTGTCTTTTTTAGTATTAACTATCATGCTTATTGTCTTTTTTGTCTTTTTTCTTTTTCTTTTTTTTTTTTCTTTTTTTGGTCAGCATGATGAATGCTCTTGTTGTGTTTAGTATTAATTATTTGATATAACATCGTATTGATAAACAGAAGTTTTTGTTTATTTGTGGAATTCTTTAGTCTAGAATATCACATGAAAATATTTATATGAATTTTTTGGGGGGGGGGGGGTGGGGGTGGGGGGATATTAAATTTCTTCTATTAATAGTGACATAATGTTAAAATAACTCTATCATGGTTTCTTTTACCTCATGGGCATGAAATGGTCGTGTCAACATCTTTTATGAGGTCTGTTATTTGTTCTCTCTATTTTCAGTCCTTTTGTTTGCTCAGTGCATGAAGAGGTGTATATATACATTATGTGTATGTGCGTAACTGTCATAGACATCTCATCCTGGTTGATGCAATGCTGTATAATATTATGAGAGGACAGACTTGTCAAGGAGACCCAAACCGAAAAGGACTCCCATAGCAGCATCTTCATCACCCCAAAAACAAAACACTTACAGACAGACTGAGTAATGGACAGGGGCTCATTGAAGGCTTTATGGCACTGTGATGTAGAGTTTCAGTTTCAGTAGCTCAAGGAGGCGTCACTGCGTTCGGACAAATCCATATACGCTACACCACATCTGCCAAGCAGATGCCTGACCAGCAGCGTAACCCAGGCCTTGAGAAAAAAAAAGAAAAAAAAAAGAAAAAAAAATAATAGGTAAGCTTACATAAATAAATAAATAATAATTATAATATATAAAAAGGTAGTAGTAATAATAATAATAATAAATAAATAAATAAATAAATAAGACAACAATGATGATAAATAAGCAAATAAATGTAAAACATGAAGACACACATTCACACATACACCCACACATGCATAACAGATATGCACCAAACATGCAGTTTCACAGATATGAAAGCACAGTCAAATTCATATAAACATACATGAGCTCCAACACACACACACCCAGACACACACACACACATTACCCTGCACCTCCTCTGTGATGTAGAACACAATGAGAAAGAAACAAAAACACATCACTGTGTGCACAGGATCTGCCGATGTGCGGGTTACTGAGCACACTGGTGTTGCTGTCCTCTGTGATTCTGGGTGTGTCTCTGACCAAGCTGGGCAACTCTACGGCTATCAAGGAGGCTGGACTGGTCTTCCACAGCATGGAGGCTGCACTGGTAAGGCAGGGCTGGATGGATTATTTTAAAGCCATGGTTACTTTTGGTCTGTAATTCTGCTGCTGTTCATGTTGAGTGATATTTTAGTTATTAGTGTTTGTTTTTTGTAGTGTGTGTGTGTGTAATCATCAGATCACAATTTTGCTTAACTCTTTCTGGACGAAGGGAGCATTCCTTCACAAAACGTTTTCGGTTTCGGACGAAGGAATGGAATAGCATTCTCCGAAAGTAAAATTCCATCATGCGCTGTACACGTGATTTTGTGATTAGCCAAGCAGAGTGCGCTATTCTGGGTCACTCCACAATCGAACAGTATGATTGGTTAATATGGGATGTGTGGCCTGTCTCGCACACAGGCTGAAAAAGTCACTGACCGGTCGTCTGCTCGCGTGCCAGCCTGTTAGCAAAGCGGCCTCTTCTCGGAATGTTGTGAAGCGAACAAGGCAGTGACGGCAATGTTTTAGGGTTGCCGAAGTACTTGAAATGCTACAAACTGAAGGGTCGGACATTGAAGAGGTGGATGATGACGAAGAAGAAAGCGAATTTAATGCAGAAAGCGAGCATGGGTATGGTGATTCGGGGTGAAAAATTGGCAGTATTTTCTACATATGGCAAAACTGTAAAAATAAGATGAGAAATTTGATTTTTTTTACATATAATAGCTCAACACGTAATAAACCAGTTCTGAAAGTTTCATTTTCTTACACAGTATTTTGTATTTTTTGTAATTTTTTTCCTAACCCTTACAAATGGGCCATCTGTGGGGAAAAGGAAGGGAGAAAACTTGTCGTCCCGAGTGAGTTAACAGAATCAAATGAATACAAATGGAACTCAGAGGGTGTTTTTGGTTGTTGTTTTTCCTCAGCTTCACATTTTGGGGTTTTAGTCTCTGCTGTCTTGCAGTGTAGTCATGAAATAGTTGTTTATTTTGTCAGCTCTGTGACCCTGTTTGGTTTGCTGGGCTGTAAGCAACAAAAAATGAATAAATACCTCTATCTTGTTGCTCAGTGTGTGTAGCCCATGACCTTCACATTCAGGTCCTTCAGTTCCTGCTGCCAGGGATTGTGTCCCCTGGTTAACCTCACCAGTCTAAAGCTCTGTTTAGCATTAAAAAAATTTTTTTTTTTAATTTAACTATTTCTATTTATCTACCCATGTTAACTTCGTTGGTCGGTCATATAATTTTGTTTTATTTCATGTTCATTATAACTGTTTTTCATATATATCTCCACGTATATTGTTTTAGAATTTTGTAGACTCTTAAGATCTGACCAAGGTCAAGTCTGTTTCCTTTTCTTCTTTTTTTTTCTTTTTAAAAATTTTTTTTATTGCATTTGATATGATGTAAGGTAGCTTTAACTTGGACCTTTTTATTTCATGTGTTTGCATTAGTCTGCACAGCTTGACACCTCCCTGAAACTAAATGGAACAGTATTCAACTGAGTGCCTCTCTTCTCTTTTCATAGTATTTATATGATTTGTTTCAGGCGTTTGGTTTCATGGCGGGGGCCTGTCTGCTGTGCAGTACATGGTTTGCTTGCCGGGCCAAGATGATGGAGGGTGAGATTCCCGCTGAGCAGACACGGTCCATTGCTGAACTACCAGGAGACATTCCCACTTAAAAAGGCCCAAAGACTAGGCGTTTTGAAATATCGTTTGAGAGTTGTGCTCACATTTCTTGTGCTGAAGAGAGCAGAGGGTGTGGCAGTCGGTGCAGAGTTGTACGTCTGTGACACATCTGAGCCGTGTGGCAAGGGTGGGTTGGAGAGGAGTGGAGGGTGGTGGTTCGCAGCCATGCTTGGTGAGCTCTTGCTTTTGTGTGTGGAGGTGTTGGTGATGATCTCACAGTGACCATTCCAAATGCTGGTCAGTCACAACTGGCCAGTTCTGTCTGATGATCAACACTTTCATTTTTGTGCATGTGTTTTGGGGTGGGGGGTTTTTTTTTCAATATTTTTTATTATTCAGCAGGCCATTGATGATTTATAAGAGCACTTTGTTTCATGCTTTGAATTTTTATTTGTTCAGCAAGCCATTTATGATTGATGAGAACACCATTTTTCGTACTTTGAATTTTTGATTGCCTGACTTTATTTATGTGGCACACATTATGGTCTGAAGCTACTGGGGTTGTCAGTATTGTGTTAACAGTGTAACTTTCCCGCCACTGGATGTCCGCATGGATAACTATCAGCTCTCCTTGCAGAGAGCAGTGGCATGTCCGCATAGTATCTCTCAAAATGGATTTGTGTTCAGAGTAAAGCCAGGGATACCCAGGCCACCTTTAGTGTACACTTTTAGCGAGTGAAGGATGCATGTTTGTGCATTATAGGGAGCTATGGGCACCACCCCAGTGTTGTCATTTTTTCTTTCACACATGTTTACTATGTGCATCACACTGGACCTCAGTGACTGTGTCATCCATGAGGCGAATTACCCAGACTATCACGTGTAAGTGAAGTGGTATGTTAAGCTTGAAAAATCCCATCCTGTTTGAAGATTGATATTGAACATCACGTGTTTTGCTGGACGATTGTATTGTTCCTTGCCCCTGTGATTTGAAAGCAGAAAGAAAAGAAGTAAAAGGAAAAAAAAAACAAAACTTTGTGTCATTCATTGACCTAAAATCTTGATATATAACACACTCTGTGTGAAAAAAGTGAGAATGTATAAACACTCGGTCTCATTCTTGTTTTTTTGTTTGTTTTTCTTGTTTATTTATTCTGATGATGGCCCATTGTATTCTGTGTCATTGATGGCCAGTGGAAACTTTGGAAGTCATCTGTGGTTTAAAAGGAGATGGGTTTCCTTCCATAAACCACCCACGATGTATTCTTTCAGGCTTTGTTAATGGATGATAAGTTACTGAGCACACCCATTTCTGGTGTCATAGTTACTCAGATGAAAAGCATGAAGTTATTTTATCTTGAAATGGATGTCACACTGGTGAATATGTT
This sequence comes from Babylonia areolata, assembly GCF_041734735.1. Classification (NCBI taxonomy): domain Eukaryota; kingdom Metazoa; phylum Mollusca; class Gastropoda; order Neogastropoda; family Buccinidae; genus Babylonia; species Babylonia areolata. The sequence continues at coordinate 59,984,137 of NC_134878.1, read as the reverse complement.
TCAAGTTGGAAATAGAGTTGAAAGCACACTTTTCTTTTGAAGGATAGCGAAAATTGTCTTGGGTGCAATGACTTGCAGTCAGATGAAACATGCGGATAGCGTGGTTCAGTTTTGTATTGCATTTCAGATGGAAAATGTTGTATCAGTCTCCCTTTCTTTGTTTATTTGGTGTGTGTGTGTGTGTCACAATGTGTGAGTGTGTCTGAGAGAGGAAAATGTGTTTGTGTGTGTGTGTGTGTGTGTGTGTGTGCTGAGCATGATTAATTGCTTACCTGCAGATCTTAGAAGCATGATCTGCATGCTCCAGACTTGAATTCCAAATTTAAAAGTGTTCATGTTGCAGAAGATGTTCATGCTCTGTTTTCTTCTTCTTCTTCTTCCCTCACATGCTCACTTGCCAGTCTAAAGGGACAAGGGAAAATAAGAAAGAAACTATGTGTGTATTAATTTATAATAATGTGAACACCTCATGTACCAGCTCCTTTTCCTGTGATACCTGTTTAGCCCAGGCAGACTGCCAGTCTATTCCACTGACATTAGCGCTCATCCTGTGTGTATGTGTCACCAGCTCTTGGCACTATTACTGTTGGCATCACACTTGTCTTGGCCAGCTTTTCCCCAAACTGCAGCTAAAGAATGGAATTCAGGTCTTACAATGTAAGAGTGACATTTTCATGTCCATATCTTAGACAAGAATTGTTTGAGATTATAACCAATTTCTCAGGTAAAGAATCAAAATTTCTTGGAAATTAAGGTTTAGGTGTGTGTCTGTTTCCTGCTGTAAGGAAGTTGCTCTTTTTTTACTTATACTAAGCTACGCAAGATCTCATATCAAGAATGAAATGGGCAAGAAAAAATATAGCGTGGTAATGGTTTTTTGCACTGATTTTTGTTCATTGGTTGTCCAGATGATGTAATTATATATGACATATTCCCCAAAATGGAGAGGGGTTTGTCAAAGTATTTATTATGGTGATATATTTTTCCCTTCCCTTTTTTTTTGTGACATGTATATCTGTATTGTTGGTTGCTCATTTCACTTGATGAGTATTCGTATTACAAATCAGTGCTTACAGTTAATGTGATGTTGGTGTGATCTGTTTTGTCTGGATGTTTCCTTGCTGAGTTTTCTCAGTATTTTACAGAGAGCCAGTACTGCTTAACCCACTGAGGACCTCACAATCTCTACTGCTTTAACCCTTTGTGGGCCTCCCTGCCAAAGTCCTAAACTGCTGGGCCAGGCATAATTGCCACCTTGCTTTCACCGTAAGTGGAGGTGGGGTAGTCAGGTTCACAGTGGAAGAAAGTTTTATTTTCAGATTTTGTTCTTTGCTTTTTTGAGTGCTTTTTTTTCTTCTTTTTCTTTCTTTTTTTTTCTGGCTGGCTAGAGCATGGTCATGGAAGTCCATCATGAACAGTGAAGACATCAGTGACTCTTGACGTGAGGATGCAGCCCAGAGGCAGATACACAAATGTGGTCTCAATCTGAGCAGGCAATAGCAGATGATAGACTTCCTCTCCTCTCTTTGTTTGATTGACGCTTCTAGTTGAGGTCCTGAAGACGGCTCTCCTCAAACTCCTAAATCTGTTGCAGATAGCCAGTTGCCAGGTACTGCAGTCAGTGGTGATGGTTTCTCACCTTGAAGCATTTCAGTGGTCTTCCTATGTTCCTTGCACCAGCAGCCAGCTCAAAGAAAAAATACTGTCTTTTGGCAGTTGTGTGTTGTTCATTTGGACTACGTATCAAACTCACTGAAGCTGGGATTTCATGATGGCTGGAGCATGGTTTTGGAATTTGTACATCAGATAATTTTTTGTGTTAGAAATCTAGGTGCATTCAACAGATCTTTATATTTTTTAATTATATCTCCTTACTGAATTACTTTTCCTGTTTCACATGTCTTAGCTGATAGTGGCTTTTTTTTTCCCCAAAAACTGTTTAGGGAGTAGACTTCTTGAGAACATTTATACAATGGAAGGTAAATTGTTTGGCAAGAACTGAAAGTCTGTACCTTTTCATTTCTTACAATCTCAGTGATGTACAGATACTGTGTTTGGCAATGAATAGGACTTGTTCTGTTTTCCTTCTATCTTAATTGCTAAAATTATTAGAACTGTTCCTAATCTAGGCTCAGTACTGTGTGTACCCATGGACAAGAATGGCCCAATTAAAAATATTTAAGAAAAGAAGAAAGGATACATCTTTAATCATCCAACTGGAAATTAATCACTTGTGCATCCATATGGCTTGTCACTCACACCACACAGTCTTTTATACTAGAGTCCGCACCCCAAAGGGTGCAACCCTACAATCTACATGCTGCACAGTTTCCCTTGGAAGGTGTGGTCTTGAACAGCCTAATCAGTCTTGATAGGCTGCAGTTCTTCTGCTTGGTTGTTGGTTGCTTCTTGATGTTTGCTTGTTGAATTTTCAGCTGACAGTGCTTAGTGACACTTGCATTATGATTTATAGGCATCCAACCCCTTTGCCCTTTGAGAGGCGAGTATCGGGGAATGTAATTTTTTTTTTTTATGCTAAGTCTCTGCTCCATTCAGCTATACTTTTTCACAGCTTCAAAGTCAACAATTATTTTGAAGATGAAAAGAGATGAAGGACTGAAATGTCTGTTTTAAGATTTGCTGGTTGGTTTGTTTCTATCTGATCTCAACAAATTGTGGATGATGTGATTAGCAGTGAATAATACTTCCTTTGTGTGTATTGTACTTTTATGTATTTACTTATTTGTTTTTTTGTGGTTTTTTTTTCATTTCATTTTTGGTTAATGTTTTATACATACCCATGGTAGGCTCTCAAGGCACTGACTAGTGCATTTGGTTTTGGAGGAATGGGGGGTTATTTTTTTGTTGTTAGCAGGTGTGGTGTAGCATATATGGATCAGTCTGCGCGTTTTGATGGGCCGCTCCTTTTTTTTTTCTTTTTTTTTTTTTTTTTTTTTCCAAATTTCAGTTAATAGCAGATGAAGTGTTCAGCAAGGATCTCTCTCTCTCTCTCTCTCTCTCTCTCTTCTCACTCACTCTATATTCTTTCTTTCAATCTCAACAAATTGCAGTGGAAATGTTTAGCAAGGAAGGGAACTTACAACTAACTCTATATCATTTCACTCTTAGCAAAGGCAAATAAGGATTTTTATTTTATTTTATGGATCAGCTGGGCCATAAAAATCAGGGTTATTGATGCTTTTAGTAGCTGTATAAAGATGGCGCATATGACTTTAGTATAAGGTACTTTTTTCCATTTATTATTTGATTCTGCTTCACATAACTTTTTTTTTTTTTATATTTATAAAAGTATATACCATTTCTTTTTTTTGTGTGCATCGATGCACATGGATTGAAACTTTTTTTCTTTCTTTTTTTATTTATTTATTTTTTTAATGAAAGTATATACCATTTCTTTTTCTTTTTTTTTTGCATCAATGCTCTTGGATTGTCTCATACACTTAACCCGGAGAGCGCGATGACCCACGATCGTGGCTTTCCCGGTAAAGTGCGATGGGCCACGATCGTGGCTCTGTTTACATAAGGTCCGACATCGTACGGCTATGCTCGGCAGCCTTCGTAAAACTGCCTCGTTCTGGTGTTACTGCCTCCCTGCTTGTGTTTGCACAAACTTTGACCGAGTTTAGAAGTCCAGATCTTCGTATTTTTTGTAAACAATGAGTGACACTGAAGTTGACAAAGCTCAGGAAATGAGTGACCTTGTCACTAGTGATGATTCGTTTGCTGACAGGGATTCTGGTGAAAACGGCTTTGTTATTTTGACACTTGGGCATGCTGGCTTGCTTGTTGTTCATTCAGTTTTGTGTCTCCAGCCACAAAAACTGGGGGGTGGGTGATGGGGGTGGGGAGGGGTGGTAAAGTGGGTTAGGCATGGGTCTATTGTGATTTCTTGACCAAATCAAGCTAGAAAACTGGAAATTATTTTGATTTAAAGCATTCTTGCTGCTTTTGAAAGCAACATGAGCTAAAAGAAAACATTTATTTCTGTTTTTGCCTGTGATTGCATAAAGTATTGTAGATGTGCGCGTGCGTGGCGTCGGTGGGTGTGTCTCAAACAAATAATACAGTGCTTATAATTTCATTGTTTCAGTTATATTCATTTCATGATTCTGCAGCCAGAACATTTTCTGCACAGTTTAATGCCAATTTTGAGATTTTGACTCTATAAAAGATGTGAAAATACCTATAAACATTGTGGTTGACGTTTTTGGAAAACAAGTTTGCAAAATTTGTTGTTTATATCCTGTGGAATATCTCCAACTACTTACAAGGTACAGCCTTTTTCTTACTTTTATCTGATTCTTCATTCACTCTACTTTCCAAAAATGTATAGGTTTACCTATTTATTCTTACTGATAAGCATACAAATGCCCCAAATCAGAGCACAGGTAGCGGAGGCAAACTATCCCTTTGTTTTAAGCATGATTTCTGTAAGTATGTTTTATTATATCCAGCACTTTGAGGGTTAAAAAATATTGCATGATTATTGTTCTGTGGACGATGGATTGTCTGTGCATGTGGTCAGACAATTCTTCTCGTCAGAACTGGCAAAACTGTATTGAATGTCAAGAGAATGTTCACATCTGAACTTGTGAAACTTTGTTTGGTTTAAAGAAGTGTTGTACACAATACAGCCAGTCAACATTCAAAGCAACATTTGTTATTGAAATGACTGCATTTACTCTGTATTTGTTGATTTCATTTTCATGGATGGATTTGAGATTTCTTGGTCTTGATAGTATTAGTGTTTGTTTATGTAGAATTTTGATGTTAGTGCCCTTTTTTTTCTCTTTTTTTTTCTTTCCATATATATATATATATATAACCCTGTGTGGTCTGCTGGGCAAAAAGCAACAACGATAAATGAATGGATGTGAGCGACAATATTAAATTAGATCAGAATGACAATAACCTTGTCATCGGTTTCATTTTGACCAGCATCTTTTTTGATCCTGGCTGGCCCTTGACTTGTGACAGAGTGTTTACATGTGTGTGGAGAGAAGCACTTGAGCAGAGTAATGAATGTATCTGTGTCGAGTTTTAACTCACTCAGTACGGCCAGTCCTCTCTTCTCCTCTACACAGACCCCTCGGATGTCCAATGGGTGTCTGAATGACCCAACCCTTAGCTTCCGTCGTCAGAATTGTGGTATTCTTTGTCAACATTCACCTCTTCAGTATAAGAGCCTTCCGCTTGCAATATTTTGATGATGGTAACTGGGGTGAAACGCTGTTAACGTCGTCTCTTTCACCGTTCGTATGGAGAGAGTTAAGGAGGTGTGAGAGCATGAACACTAATGCTTGTACGCTACATCACGTCGGTTGTAAAAAGTCATTAAAAAAATTTAGAAGGTGCAGATGCTTGATCGTCACATACACCCAGCACACTGGTCAGGCCTGGGGAGGCAATCATTAAATGGATATATTACAGAAATTATATACGTTTTTTGTAAAGAGAAATAAAAATACAAGATATTCACCCAACACATGAGTTATTAATTTCTTCAAATGTGTAAGTAGTAATCACACCACATAAATTATGAATCTGCAAAAAGTGTAATACGTCAGTCGTCGTTGACAAATGTAATTCCATCATTGAATGTCTAAAGTATGATGATTTATGTAAAAAAAAAATATGTTGCTCAAAAATCTGTTTTCAGTTTCTGCAATTTACTAAATGAGAGTGAAAATGTACAGCTGAAATAAAGCAAGTTTATGAAATAAGTCCAAGGGAAACACTGTTTTGATTTTGTTCAACAACTTTTTCTAACTTAGCTATTTGCCCCTGGTACGTGAGTATTAGGTGTGATGTGGCCCAGACAGGTGTGGTGGCCGAATGGTTAGAGCGTTGGATTCTTGCCCAAGTTTCCTGTGTTCGGTGCACCTGGTGGGTTTAGGGTGGAGACATTCCCAATCTCCTAGGTCAGCCTGCTTGTGCCTGAACCCCCAAAGTCTATGTAGGCATGCAGAAGATCAAATACGCATGTTAAAGATACTATAATCTATGTCAGCATTTGGTGAGTTATGGAAAATAAGAACATACCCAAGGTGCACACCCCCAAAAACAGAGTATGGCAGACTACATAGTGGGAAAAGAATGATCATACATGTAAAAGCCCACTCGGACACATGAGTGAATGTGGGAGTTGAAGCCCATGGATGCAGAAGAAGAAAGAGAATGGCAGCACATTCCAACACCAAGGGTTTTGGCGCATTGTGTTTGCATATGTATAGCAGGCACTGCAGTCCATTGTTTCTGTTGTTTCTTTTTGCCTCTGTTGGTAAAATGATTGCTTTTTTGTCTGCGCGCACACACACACACACACACACACACACACAGAGGTCAGGTATGCCGAGACATGTCCAGAGGCAGTTTGGATGGAATGGTGTACACCCCATCACCTCAGTCTTCGTTTCCCTCACTCCCTCTCTCTCTCTCTATATATATATATATATGTGTGTGTGTGTGTGTGTATTATAGATATAGATATATATATGTCTCTGTCTCTCATTGTCTTCCTCTCTGTCCCAGTCTCTCTCTCTCTCTCTCTCTCTCTCTCTCACCCCCCTCTCTCTCTCACCATTTCTCAGATTTGCTCTTGAAGGGGCAAGATTTTTTATTCCTTTGATAATAAACAAAACATTACACCTAGGGTCACGCACAATTTTAAAATTTACATCTGGTGACACATACTGATGCAGAGTGCATGCATGTATGATTGAACGTGTTCTCGTGAATGTGATGATCCAGCCCATGCTTCAGTCATTTGGATGAGATGAAAACGTAAGGTCATGTGTACAGTGTGCACTTAGCACATGTAAAACAACCCACAGCAACAAAAGGGTTGTCCCTGACAATTTGTTTTGTAGAAAACCCCACTTCGATAGTGAAAAATAAATACACGTTCAGACAGATGAAAATGGGGGGGGGTGCTGCATTGTGTCAACACTTCCCGGGGAGAGCAGTCCGAATTTCACACAAAGAAAATGTTTTCACAAAAAAGTAATACAATACAATAAATACAATACGGACAGCTGGAGCAAAAACTCCTTTACTTTTCTTTCTCTTGTCATGTAACTTAATATCATGAATACAAAAGCAACATTGTACACTGAAGGACAACTAGGTACGTCACGAAACATAAAGAGGCAAAATGCCAAAATAAACACTGGTCTTTCACAGCTAGGTGTAAAGAAACGGCACCAGATATTTTACAACAAGGTGCGTTCAAAACGAAACTCAAGAACACACATACTTCCTACACAAAAGCTATTCTTCGCCACTTTAACTGACACACTTAACATGAAAGTCACCCTTTGGTGGGGCACGAGGGCGGAGAGAATAACCTGTATCCATCCGTTACTTTTGTTTTGACTTTTCTCGACACGACAAGGAGCGTTCCATGAAATGAAAGTAGGCTGCCTGGTAAACTCGTGCTCCGTCTGTATCGGTCCAAATTTGTTAGTTATCAAGGCTCAACGCTCGGCTCATATCAGAGATTGTATATAAGCCTACAGTTAGGCCAACAGCAAAGTGAGAGCTGTATGATCACTGGTTTCTCCTATGCAGTTGGAATTCATTTACAGCTTGACTTCAGTGAAAGACTGTTACTCAAACTAGGCAACAAAATTGCACTGGCTCTTAGTGCTACCACCTTTTCTTGTCTTGTCTGTAAGCCTGAGGTAATCCCTGTACAGGGCTACAATCCACAATAAGGTGGTGTGCTCTGCGAGACTATGTCTGTGTACGACCGTTAAGCCCCCTAGTTCAGACAGGGGAACCCGGGCCCCACACAGCATCAGTAAAAGATAAATAGATAGATAAATAAACCTGTAGCTGTACTGAGCCGGAGGCTCGCAGCCGGGCCTCAGTCCTGGTTTTGAAAGCCTTGAGTGCTAGTTGGCCAACGGGAACCATCCCAACGCCAGCTGCCCTAAAGCCCTCTTGGCCGAGAG